>NC_057803.1:254207650-254343869 GCF_018294505.1 Triticum aestivum
TGACCAGAACTCGAAACTCTAAAAGACTAGACTCTAAGACCAGCAACTAGACACGACGATGCAACCGCAAATTCAACAAAGCAAAATACTAAAAAGATTATGTAAAGGCTCAGATTGGTTCGGATACGATGAACTAACCCCAAAAAAAATTAGCTTTTTTTTGTGGACTGTAGGTATGAAGAGCAGACTCGATCTAAACTACGAAAAAACTATAAAATCTCACCGAGCAACCTCGAAATCTGATACCACTTGATAGAGGCGAAGGTGTCCCGATGTTTCGATGAGATGGTGGCTATCGTTTCTGTGGGAGTCGACCTTGACGATCCGACTACGAACGTGCGAGACATCGCGCCTTAGCAATCGCTAAACCAACTTCCGAGGGGTTATTGACCATGCCAGAGCACGATCAATCTGACCACGAGGGTCTGTTTCCTGTGAGCGAACGAAGAACAAGCAAGAAACTGAGATTGCAATCTGGATATTGCGAATATAAGATGAAAGCTTTATTGATCAAGGTGGGGTTCTGTGACGTCTTGGTCTGGTCGTTGTACACAAACAAAGTACGCGAAGTTGTAGCTATGGCAAACTTTTAATCTAAACAAAACCCAAAGTCTAAATGATGCCCTAAGGGCTGTATATATGGAGGAGAGAGGGGGAATTTCGTGGCCCTTGATGGAGGGGTACGAAACCAACCCTAACTCTTGTTTCCCCACACATACGGACTCTAAAAACAGCCTATACTTAAGTACTTTGAAAATACATGGGCCTGGCCCAATAATAAGGTGACGTAGCACCTAGAATAGCCTCTGGACGAAACTTATGAAGTGGCATCTTGTATATTTCGTCCAAGGCTTCATGCACTCATTATGGTGGCTTCAAAGTCCTGGAAAATCACTTGTAACTCCGTTCTTGTTCCCCTTGCGCATGCCATCATCTCCATGCTTGAACTTGCTCCAAGGTTCATCTTTCATGTCCAAGCTAGGCCCTTCATTTGTAAGCAAAACAAATGTATCCAATTTAGGCAGCATCATATTCTCATGAACATTAGAATCATTACCAAGAAACGAAAGTACCTGATAATTCAATTGGCGTGCGCGAGCTCTAGTAATTGGTCCAGTATGTATAACAGCAGGGGCTATGGGTGTAACAATGGTATTGATGTCCTCATCAGAACTTGGTGATCGACCACTCCTACACTGCGATGCCATCTCTTTCCCATGGTGATTTGGATTTCCATCTGAGGTCGGATCTTTCCCAAGGGAGGGGAGATGATGCGTACCATCCTATGGACATCACCATGTCAAGAGTCCGTTTGGCAAGTGACACGTGCGACATCTACTTCACATACATACAGGTGAATCATCTCCTTTACACGTGCTCACTTGACCCCTTCGAGGATGGTATACTACTTGACACTTCTCCCGTGTGCATGCATATGTATTGTCGGAGCTTCACGGATGTTGAGGAGGAGTGCAAGCGCCAAGGAACAACTACACCATCCGCGAGGGAAGCATGGAAGCGACGACGGAAGAAGACGGAGAACAGCTCCCAGGCCCCGGACATCCAGCCTCGCCAGCCCGGACATCCGGTCGTTCCCGAGCCCCGGAAATCCGGCCTGTCTGAACCCAAGAGCAACAAGTGCCACCACTCCAGCACGGACATCCGGCCTCCCCAGCCCGAACATCCGGAATCGCGTGAAAGCCCGAACATCCGGCCCGACCAGCCCAGACATCCGGCCTCCCCTGTCTGCGCACAGTGAAGGGCCGAGGCCCGTGTATCCCTTCTCCCCCTAGACTATATATACTCCACCTCGTCCAGCTTTCTAGGGTTAGCATTGTGATAGCTCATTTGAGAGATAGAGCTTCGCTCATCCATATCGGATCTACTCCACGAGAGAGACCGTGGCCCCTCTACGGAGAAGATCCACCTTGGATTCAAGACCTCGTCACGGAGAAGACACCAAGACCTCCTCACGGAGAAGAACCGGTTACCCTTTGTATCGTCCCTTGTTGATCGTGGATCTTGTATCTCTCTTTGTGTTTCGAGGATCTAGCACATGTGTGATCATTCTTGTTGGTTTTAGTGTTTCTCTCGTGTTTCCCCTCGTGATTCCCCTCGTTTTCCCCCTCGTGTTCTTCGTGTTCATCGCGGGATCCACTCCTTTCGTGAAAGATCGGGCCACTAGGGTTCTACCGTACATCAGAGCAACTTCCCCCTCCCTGAGGGGGGGAAGGAAGAGGGCGGTCTCCATAGATTTGGAAGCGAAGGCGTCGAAGAAGGGAAAGGCTTCCCTCGCAGATAGCTCCGCATGGGACGTCAATAGCAGCCGAGAACGGCACCCTCGAGATAAGCCCCTGGCCGAATCATGAGTATCCGAAGAGCCTGATGCATTCATATATCCGCCTCTTTTACTTCATAATTTTAACACGTCAAATCATGTATTTGCAGTCCGGCTCGTTCCGCCCTTGAGCGATCCTCGTCATCGGGGAACTCGCTGGACCCGAAGGTGATGGACAGCGGGTCCCCTCCGATGGCCTCATCTCCCTGGGCCATGGACGACACCAAGGTGTTGTCCTGAAGGACGTCCGGCCAGGGAGAGAGGCAGGAGGTCGTCAGGACGGCGCCCGAGGGAGAGACCTCGGCCGCCGAACATATGGGGGAGCAGATGTGACACTCCAAAATTGTAATTTGGTTTTTATCAAAAACTTTGTGGTTTTTGAAAAGAGGCCATTTAATTTTTTTGTTTTCAGAAAACCTTCCTCTTAAAAAACTTCCTTTGCTTTGGCAAGGATTTTATCTTTCTCAAACTTTGGTGTTTGATCTTTTGAAACTTCTTCTCTGTTGGTTCCCTCTCAAATTTATTTTGGGAGTTTAATCTTTTTCTTTTAAAAAGAAACTCTATGAAAAACTTGGGATTTTCATATCTTGAGAACCACCCATGACTTTGTATTTTGCCCATGTGGTGAAACCCCTCCAAAACCTCCCCTCCTCCTTGTAATCAACCTAAGTTCTCTGTCCCAACTAATCCAAGCAAGTTTTGGATTTTATTCTAATTATTTTTCCTCTCAAATCAATTCTGAAAATTATTTGGAGCCTGAGTGATTTTCAAAGCAAGTACCCTTTTGCATTTGAGTTTTGACCTCAAACCAAATCTCCTGGATAGTCCTTTGTACCCACAACCCAGAACCATCTTGATCCACTCCTCCTCTTTTCAAAATTTTCAAAATTCAGTCTCTGCAAGTTTGGACCAGATTTGCCAAATTTGATGAAATTCATATCTACACTCCTCCAAAACTTCCACCAAAAATCATGCAGCCTACTGGAGCAATGAGAAGCCACTCCACCAAAAATCAGCTCAAGGAAAAATCCCCAGAGGCCAAAAACATTCTGTCGAACACCTGAGCTGCACTGTTCCTTTGCAAGTTCAGAAAGTTCAGAGATTCAGTTATTTTTTCCTTCGTCAGACTCGGTCACGCGGCCACAGTGCGCCCTGGCGCGTTGCACGCAGCCTCTTCTCCCTGGCCAGCACCCCGCACGCACGCTTGGCCGATTCCTGGGTCGGTAGCAACGAGCCTCGCCGGTGTTGGAAGCTTCTGCGGTGGCTGCACCTTCCGTGGCGGCCAACAAGGGCCCGAGCCCTCTCGCTATGCCACCCGGCGCCGCCCAACACCCCCTGGCTCTCCGCGTGTCCCTGCCATGCCAGCGCACGCCCGTGGCACCGTCGCCGTGGCCCGGCAAGCACGGAACGTGCTCCCTGCCGCCGACGGGCCGCGCCACCCCCGTTCCGTCGAGCTCGCCCATAGCACCAAATCCTAGCCCGTTTAGCACCTAAATGGAACCGGTGGACCTCAACGACGATGCCCAAGCCCCTAATCCCACTGCACATCCACAGCACCGCCGTAATCACTCGCCGGAGACCCCCGTTCACGGCAACCGCCTCGGGCCGCCTATAAAAGGGCCCCCGAGCTCACCCTCGTGCACGCATCATCACCACTCCTCACCAACGCCCCGCCAGGCCACTAGGAGGACCTCGAGGAGGTCTCCTCCCCCAACTCCGGCCGCCCCGATCCGCCTCGGCCTCCACCACGATTCGCTCCGGTGAGGCCACCTCCGGCGCTCTAACCCCGTCAATTACTCCCTCTAGCTACCAGGAGCCTAACCCCCTCCTCAATTTGATCTCTGCAGCCCTCTCCGACGAGTCCCTCGACCACCCGAGCCGCCGTCCGCCGGAGCCTGGCTCGCCATCGACGTGGTACTCGCCGGCGACCACCACCACCACCAACCGACGTGGAATGGCGCCCTGAGCACGGAGGTACCCTCCGATCCCCCTGCCTCGCCGTGGATCGCCGCCGGCGACCACCGCGGCTCTCGGGCGCCGACGAGCTTCGTTTCCCCCTTTTTTGAAAGTTCAAACCTGACAGGCGGGACCCGCTGTCAGCCTCTCTGTCCTTTCTAAACGAAGCGTTTTCTGAAAACGCCTTCTGCCAAATGCGCTTTCCCTTTGGGCTGGCGTAGTTTCTGCCGAAGCGTTTTCTGTTTTTATAAGCTAGCCCCTGGAAATCTTCTGTTTCATTACAGATGAGTCCCTGGACAAAAACCCTTATAACTTTTAAGCAGAAAAGTATTTTTGATTGATTCTTTTTCTGTTCTCTTTAAAATTTTGTCTAGTTTTTTATCAGATTTATTTGAAAAATATTTGGAATACTTTTTGTGCACCCCTTGGTATTTACGATAGAGCATATATTTTCTTTATACCGTAGATACCGAAGGAGGTGACGGAGCCGCGAACTTCACCGAACTAGGCTCCGACTACTCTGAACCAGGCAAGCATGTTTGAACTTTTGATATGATGAGTGTCTTGGCATGTTTTGCATTTAGTTAGTTTCATGGCATGTTGAGAAGCATATCGATGAATGTTATTTTATGCAATATTGAGGTAAGTGAGCTCAATGATCCATAAGTGGATGGATGTGAGTATGAATGGCCATGTGTTGGCATGAGGATGGGTAAGATGGCAGTGTCGTAGCATGCTAGTCTTATGCCAGACTATGTGACTTCAGTGTCAAACCGTATCGGTCCAGTTCCTCTCATTTCCTTCCCTGTACTACCACATGTTTTCCGCAAGGAATATGGTTTAGTAAGTTGCAAACCGCTTTTCTGGTACACACCAAAAGGAGAGGCCGTGATGATAGTTCCATGGCCCTGGATTAAAGCCAGTCATCCGGTCAGGGGGCATGGGTGTTTCCGGTTGGGACCGAGAGGGGGGCACCCCTTAGAGCGCGTGTATATAAATTTGATCCCATGCTATTCGAGATTGTGATCTCCCCGTCTCAAAAGTTTTTCTTGGACGATGTCTAGGGTGATTCCTAGCATCGAGAGGTAGGATGGGTGTGTACTGGTTAGCTGTGTTTTCTTCCGAAATACCGTAAACGGAACTAGTCCTTCGTGACTACGGAAATCCGTTGGCTGTGGGAAAAATTTTGTACAAACTCTACAGAGTCATATATTCCTCCAAATCATCTATTCCCTGTCCTAGATCGATATTATCTTATCCTAATGAAATGTCAGTTTTGATGGCAGAGACTCCGGTGAATCCATGAGTGCTAATTCCGGTTAAATGATTATTCCTGTGGATGGACTAACCCATCTATTCTCATGAATTAAATGTTTATTATGAGTATTATTTACTTGTGAATAAAAGTCCTTTCTGCGATGTCGCTCAGACGTCCGACTGTGGCATTGTTGTATTTTACTTTCTTTTCAAGCCCTTTCTGTGATGTCGCCCAGACGTCCGACTGTGGCATTTCTTTTAAAGCCCTTTCTGTGATGTCGCCCAGCGTCCGACTGTGGCATTTCTTTTAAAGCCCTTTCTGTGATGTCGCCCCGACGTCCGACTGTGGCATTTCTTTTAAAGCCCTTTCTGTGATGTCGCCCAGACGTCCGACTGTGGCATTTCTTTTAAAGCCCTTTCTGTGATGTCGCCCAGATGTCCGACTGTGGCATTTCTTTTAAAGCCCTTTTTGTGATGTCGCCTCGACGTCCGACTATGGCATTTCTTTTAAAGCCCTTTCTGTGATGTCGCCCCGACGTCCGACTGTGGTATTTCTTTTAAAGCCCTTTATGTGGTGTCGCTAAGACGCCCGACTGTGGCATCATTTCCTTATATTTATTTATTCACCTTTCGAGGCGTCGCTTCAGACACCCGATCGGTAGTTATTTAAGTGTTGTTGGGATTTCAGGCGGACTACCGCCGTTTCCCTTTTACTTACCTTGTTATGCTAATTTTTGAATGTACATTGGTGAATTATTCATGACGCATCCATGCATGCATTTGTTATATCTTACGTCCGAACTGTCTTGCGAGTACTTTCAAAGTACTCACTGGCTTGTTGATTTGGCCAGATGCTGACGAAGGCGATCTCATGGATGAAGAGTTTGATAGCGAGTCCGACACCTAGAGGAGTCCCTAGTCAGTCTCGTGCGACCCTGGATTTGGTCACTGTTTTATATCCGCTTCCGCTACCAAATAAATTCATCGAGCCTCACCTCGACGCTCGATGAGATGACAGACTTAGAGTCTTGTATTTCTCTCCCCGCTGTGTTTCTCCACCACCGCCCTATCCTCGAGTCAGTAGTATGCCTCCACACCATTGTGTCATGTCCGCCATTATGTATAATTATTGGTGTGCTTGTAATAATTTGGTTGAGCAACCATAGTTCGACCCTGTAATATATTTTATGCTACTGGATTATTGTATCAAGAATTTGTCTACCAGTGAGGAGGATTTCTCTCATACTGGACTCAAAAGATTGGTTTCTCAATAAATATTTTTATTGGAAAACCGGTCGTGACAAGCTTGGTATCAGAGCCAGGATGACTGTAGGAAGCCACTAGGTGCGATCGCTAATTGGTTATTAGAATGATAGAGCTAATTTATATTTTTGCAATTGTAGTCATTTTCTGTCAGTCAGCATAAATTTATGATCTGACCATGCAGAATTTTTGCCTACTTTTGTAGATGGCCGACAACAGCTGCGAGTCTCAGACCTTCGCCAACGTGCCCGATGGGTTCGTCAAGCTTCTTTCCTTCATCGTTCAAGTCGCGATGGGGCCATCTGTGTGCCCAGTCTTCACACTCTGCCAGCACCGAGTCAACGACAGTCTGACCATGCACCAGGCCGCGGTGCAGTTCAAGGGAGGGCGTGGTGAGTTATGCCGCTTCCGGTTCGTGGGAAGAGCCATCCCTACGGAGAGGCGTGCTATGCAGATGGCAGCCCGCGAGGCGATAGCTCGTCTCAGGGATGTCCTCCGCGTGATGAAGACTCGTCGTTACCGTTATCATCCGTGCCATGTGCCTTACACCTGTCACTACGCATACTCCTGCCCCAGAGGAGAACGAGACGAGGCTTTTGAGATGCTCATTGAGTATCTCCGGGCCCTGGAGGCAGCCTTTGACAACTTGGTGGACGACTTCGTAGCTACCCGCATGGACTCAGTTCATGGCTGTGCTGCCAACAGGAGGGAGCTCCTACCCATCGCACCGCCACTGACTTTGGTCTCGTCCTCAGCATCTTATACGCCTACTCGTCGCCTGCCTTCTACCGAAGAATTCAACCAAGTCATTGCGCCCACCCCAGCGCGCACTGCACCACCCTTCGCACCCACTCCTGTACGTGTAGCTCCGCCCCTGGCAACCGCTCCGTCCACTCTGCGCAACACTACACGTATGGAGCCCATTAGCGAGGAGGAAGTCGAGTCCCCAACCTCGCTACGCCTCGCCCTCGGCAGGGCAAAGGAGGTCATCAACATCTCTGCCTGAGTACGCCTAGCTGCCATGTAATGTACCGCTTTGTAAGATATGTACATAGGTTGTGAGAAGTAGCCTGTTTGCGCATCATGTAGGATCTGGAGAAGTGCACTAGCCTAAATAACATGTCAGGATTATGTACACATATCCTGAGTGATGTATTGTATAATTACCGCCCGTGTGTAAGATATGTAATGAGGAGTCCTTCTCTGTGCGCAAGTCGATTTGTTTTTCTTAAGTAAGCTTGGTTATTTAATTGTATTTGCCAGCTTTATGCATTTAGGGATTTGTTTTTGCGACTCTTTCCGCTTTTCTTATGGGCTTTACAAAATATATCCCAGAGTGAAAAATGTCTCGTCCTTGGACTCGCTCCATGCCAACTCCACCAGAGGAAAATTATGATGCACAACCCAGCAACGAGTTCACTCAGGGACAGTCAAGCCAACAGGGCAGTGAATCGGCACTTTCACAAATGTGCCGCCTTTATGAGCAGAGTCAGCAACAACATCGGGAAATGATGAACCAAGTCATCAACATGGGAAATCACCATGGACAGTATCAGCAGCATTCCAAGTTATCTGAGCTATAGAAGACACGTCCTCAAACATTTTCTCACACTAACAAACCTCTTGAAGCCGAGGACTGGCTTTGAGATATGGAGAGAAAATTAATTATTGCAAAATGTTCAGACCCCGAAAAGGTATTGTATGCTCCGCACTATCTCACAGGAGCAGCCGCATCGTGGTGAGAGAATTTTCTGCACATGCATCCCAACAAAAATGACATAACCTGGGATGATTTCAAGGAAGGTTTCCATGGTGCACACATTCCTAAGAGTATTATGAAAATCAAGAAGAGAGAGTTCGATGACCTCAAACAAAGGAACATGACAGTGTCAGATTACAACAGTCAATTTACTCTATTGTCCCGCTACGCCAATGAAGAGCGTATGACTGAAATCAAGAAGATGGAGAAATTCCTTGACGGTCTGGCGCCCGCGCTTAAATGCCAACTGGTCGTGCACACTTTTCCTGATTTTAAAACACTGGTGGACAAAGCCATTACTCTGGAAAATGAGAGACGCAGTCTGGAAGACATCCGCAAGCGAAAAAGGGACCAGACTAACCATGCTCGCAATCACCAAAGCAGGACAGATTTTCAAAAGGGTGGGACACACAAATCCTCATCCAATGTCTCACGCCCAATCAAGAATTTTCATGCAAGGGACAAGGAATTCACCTATCGCCCCGGCGTTACTTGTTACACTTGTGGAGAAGAAGGGCACTATGCCAAACAGTGCCCCAAGCCAAGGAACTCAACCCCAAAGCCAAACAACGGCAGCAACAATTCCGCGCCCAAGCGAAACAATTTCAATCCCAACAATAAGCACAGGAAGGGTCATCTGAATCACGTAACCAAAGAGGAGGCACAAAATGCTCCGGATATCGTACTCGGTATGTTTCCTGTCAACACAATACCTGCAATGGTTTTGTTTGATTCTGGAGCTTCTCACTCTTTCATTTTGAAAAGTTTTGCTTTGCAAAATAATTTTTCGATGCTTCCTTTGGAGAAATCCATGATCATCAAGTCCCTTGGGATTCAGCAAGTTACTCAGAATTACTATCAGAATGTGGTCATTGAGTTCGAAGGATTGGAGTTTCACGCAAATCTTATTGTGTTGGAAAATAAAGGACTGGATGTCATCCTAGGGATGGATTGGCTAACCACCAATAAGGGTTTTATCGACTGTTTCAACAGGACCGTAATTCTCACACACCACCAAGGAAGACAATAAGAGTATCAACCAAGGAAGGAAAAATACCCCGGCAACCGAGATTAAATAAGGTGGACGTTTCTGAGCTAAACAAGGTTCTAGTAGTGTGTGAATTTCCAGATATATTCCCTGAAGAGCTACCAGGCATGCCACCAGACCGAGAGATAGAATTCAGCATTGAGTCGCACCAGGAACCACCCCCATATACAAGAAACCATACAGAATGGCACCATCCGAGTTGATCGAGTTGAAGAAACAAATATAGGAATTACTAGAAAAGGATACATTCGAGCAAGCTCCTCACCTTGGGGATCACCAATTTTATTTGCCAAAAAGAAGGATGGAACGCTGAGATTGTGTATTGACTATCGAGCACTTAACATGGTCACAGTCAAAAACAAATACCCGATGCCAAGGATAAACGATTTGTTTGATCAACTCGCTCATGCCAAGGTATTCTCAAAAATTGACTTAAGGTCAGGATACCATCAATTGAAGGTATGAACGGAAGATATCCCCAAAACAGCCTTCACCTCCAGATATGGACTGTACGAGTTCACAGTGATGCCATTTGGATTAACTAACGCCCCAGCATATTTTGTTCACCTCATGAACAAAGTATTTATGAAGTTTATGGACAAGTTCGTCGTGGTATTCATCGATGATATTCTGGTATACTCCAAGACACCAGAAGAACACGCAGAACATCTCAGGATTGTGCTGGGAGAGCTAACAAAACACCAATTGTATGCCAAGTTCAGCAAGTGCGAATTTTGGCTAAGACAAGTAGGCTTTCTAGGCCACGTACTGACCCAAGATGGTATCGCAGTGGACCCAGAGAAAGTCAAGGCCGTACTTGGCTGGAAGTCACCAGCCAGCGTAACGGACATACGGAGTTTCTTGGGAATGGCAGGATATTACCGCAGATTTATTGAAGGTTTCTCCACCATAGCCAAGCCTATGACACAGTTGCTCAAGAAAGATAAGAAGTTTGAATGGACAGAAGCCTGCGAGAAAAGTTTCCAAGAGCTAAAGCGGAAGTTAACGACAGCACCGGTATTAACTGTACTCGACATACACAAGAATTTTGAAGTATATTGTGACGCGTCCAGGAAGGGTCTCGGATGCGTGTTGATGCAGGAAGGCAAGGTTATCGCCTACGCTTCAAGGCAACTTCGCAAGCATGAGGAAAACTATCCCACTCATGACTTAGAAATGGCAGCAGTTATTCATGCACTCAAGGAATGGCGGCATTTCTTACTTGGGAATCGATGTGAAATATATACGGATCACAAAAGTCTCAAATATATTTTCACGCATCCAGAACTAAATTTACGGCAACGACGCTGGTTGGAATTGGTAAAGGATTATGATGTTGGTATCCATTACCATCCAAGAAAAGCAAATGTAGTGGCCGATGCTCTTAGTCGGAACCCCAGCTCCAACGAAAACAATCTGCACAGCTTGAGGCCCGAATTCCAACAAGAATTTGCCAAGCTCAACTTGATAATGGTAGCAGAAGGCACCATATCAAACTTGGAAATACAACCCGACCTTGTGGAGAAAATCAAAGAAGCTCAGCCCGGTCACACCAGCATCGAAGGCATCAAAAGAAAGTTGAGTATGGGCAAGGCCTCGGAATTCGTCATAGACAATAAAGGAATATTATGGTACGGAGAAAGGCTCTGTGTGCCAAACATAGAAGACCTTAAACAGCAAATTTTAGCTGAAGCACACGCCACTCCGTATTCAATCCACACTGGAGGAACCAAAATGTATAAAGATATTCAGGAAAGATTTTGGTGGCACGGTATGAAGAGGGACATAGCCACCTTCATTGCATGTTGCGACTCATGTCAACGCATGAAAGCTGAGCATCAGAGACCAGCCGGACTACTGCAACCTAACAAAATACCTGAGTGGAAATGGGATGAAATAGGGATGGATTTCATTGTCGGACTACCTCGGTCACGACACGGGAATGATGCCATATGGGTCATCACTGACAGGTTCACCAAAGTGGCACACTTTATTCCAATAAAGACGACCCACACCACTCAGAGGCTTGCCAGGATTTATCTTTCCCGCATAGTTTGTCTGCACGGTGTCCCGAAGACTATAATATCCGACAGAGGCACTCAGTTCGTCTCAAGATTTTGGGAGCATTTACAACAGGCTCTGGGAACCCAACTAGCCTTCAGTACCGCATACCACCCACAAACTGATGGACAAATAGAACGCGTAAACCAGGTTTTAGAAGACATGCTGAGAGCATGTGTCCTCACATATGGAACCAGTTGGGAAGAAAGCCTGCCATACGCCGAGTTCGCGTACAACAATAGCTACCAGGCCAGCCTACAAATGGCACCATTTGAGGCTTTATATGGATGAAGATGTCGTACCCCGTTAAATTGGTCAGAGACCGGAGACAGCCACATCTTCGGACCAAACATGCTCAGAGAAGCCGAGGAAAAGGTCAAGCTAATCAAAGACCGACTTAAGACCGCTCAAAGTCGACAGAAGAGTTATTATGATCAGAAACATCGTAGGGTCAGCTTCGAACCCGGTGAGTTCGTATACTTGAGAGTATCCTCTATGAGAGGACTGCAACGGTTTAAGATTAAAGGAAAGTTAGCACCAAGATTCATTGGACTATTCTACATAGTGGCACGAAGAGGCACTGTAGCCTACCAGCTAGACTTACCCGAGGAATTATCCGATATCCACGACGTGTTCCATGTCTCGCAATTGAGGAAGTGCGTAAGCAACCCAGAGAAACAAGTATCCCATGAAAACATTGACGTGCAGCCAGACCTCACTTATCGGGAACGTCCCGTAAGAATATTAGAGGAGTCTGAAAGGAGGACCCGACAGAAGACCATCAAGTTTTTCAAAGTCCAATGGAGCAATCACACCGACAGTGAAGCAACTTGGGAAAGCGAGGATTTTCTTCGGGCAGAGCATCCACACTTATTTAAGGATCAGCTGAAATCTCGGGGACGAGATTTTTCCTAAGGGGGTAGGTGTTGTGACACTCCAAAATTATATTTGGTTTTTATCAAAAACTTTGTGGTTTTTGAAAAGAGGCCCATTTAATTTTTTTTTTCAGAAAACCTTCCTCTTAAAAACTTCCTTTGCTTTGGCAAGGATTTTATCTTTTTCAAACTTTGGTGTTTGATCTTTTGAAACTTCTTCTCTGTTGGTTCCCTCTCAAATTTATTTTGGGAGTTTAATCTTTTTCTTTTAAAAAGAAACTCTATGAAAAACTTGGGATTTTCATATCTTGAGAACCACCCATGACTTTGTATTTTTCCCATGTGGTGAAACCCCTCCAAAACCTCCCCTCCTCCTTGTAATCAACCTAAGTTCTCTGTCCCAACTAATCCAAGCAAGTTTTGGATTTTATTCTAATTATTTTTCCTCTCAAATCAATTCTGAAAATTATTTGGAGCCTGAGTGATTTTCAAAGCAAGTACCCTTTTGCATTTGAGTTTTGACCTCAAACCAACTCTCCTGGATAGTCCTTTGTACCCACAACCCAGAACCATCTTGATCCACTCCTCCTCTTTTCAAATTTTTCAAAATTCAGTCTCTGCAAGTTTGGACCAGATTTGCCAAATTTGATGAAATTCATATCTACACTCCTCCAAAAATTCCACCAAAAATCATGCAGCCTACTGGAGCAATGAGAAGCCACTCCACCAAAAATCAGCTCAAGGAAAAATCCCCAGAGGCCAAAAACATTCTGTCGAACACCTGAGCTGCACTGTTCCTTTGCAAGTTCAGAAAGTTCAGAGATTCAGTTATTTTTTTCCTTCGTCAGACTCGGTCACGCGGCCACAGTGCGCCCTGGCGCGTTGCACGCAGCCTCTTCTCCCTGGCCAGCACCCCGCATGCACGCTTGGCCGATTCCTGGCGTCGGTAGCAACGAGCCTTGCCGGTGTTGGAAGCTTCTGCGGTGGCTGCACCTTCCGTGGCGGCCAACAAGGTCCCGAGCCCTCTCGCTACGCCACCCGGCGCCGCCCAACACCCCCTGGCTCTCCGCGTGTCCCTGCCATGCCAGCGCACGCCCGTGGCACCGTCGCCGTGGCCCGGCAAGCACGGAACGTGCTCCCTGCCGCCGACGGGCCGCGCCACCCCCGTTCCGTCGAGCTCGCCCATAGTACCAAATCCCAGCCCGTTTAGCACCTAAATGGAACCGGTGGACCTCAACGACGATGCCCAAGCCCCTAATCCCACTGCACATCCACAGCACCGCCATAATCACTCGCCGGAGACCCCCGTTCACGGCAACCGCCTCGGGCCGCCTATAAAAGGGCCCCTGAGCTCACCCTCGTGCACACATCATCACCACTCCTCACCAACGCCCCGCCAGGCCACTAGGAGGACCTCGAGGAGGTCTCCGCCCCCAACTCCGGCCGCCCCGATCCGCCTCGGCCTCCACCACGATTCGCTCCGGTGAGGCCATCTCCGGCGCTCTAACCCCGTCAATTACTCCCTCTAGCTACCAAGAGCCTAACCCCCTCCTCAATTTGATCTCTGCAGCCCTCTCGGACGAGTCCCTCGACCACCCGAGCCGCCGTCCGCCGGAGCCAGGCTCGCCGTCGATGTGGTACTCACCGGCGACCACCACCACCACCAACCGACGCAGCGCCCTGAGCACGGAGGTACCCTCCGATCCCCCTGCCTCGCCGTGGATCGCCGCCGGCGACCATCGCGGCTCTCGGGCGCCGACGAGCTTCGTTTCCCCCTTTTTTTGAAAGTTCAAACCTGACAGGCGGGACCCGCTGTCAGCCTCTCTGTCCTTTCTAAACGAAGCATTTTATGAAAACGCCTTCTGCCAAATGCGCTTTCCCTTTGGGCTGGCGTAGTTTCTGCCGAAGCATTTTCTGTTTTTATAAGCTAGCCCCTGGAAATCTTCTGTTTCATTACAGATGAGTCCCTGGAAAAAACCCTTATAACTTTTAAGCAGAAAAGTATTTTTGATTGATTCTTTTTCTGTTCTCTTTAAAATTTTGTCTAGTTTTTTATCAGATTTATTTGAAAAATATTTGGGATACTTTTTGTGCACCCCTTGGTATTTACGATAGCGCATATATTTTCTTTATACCGTAGATACCGAAGGAGGTGACGGAGCCGCGAACTTCACTGAACTAGGCTCCGACTACTCTGAACCAGGCAAGCATGTTTGAACTTTTGATATGATGAGTGTCTTGGCATGTTTTGCATTTAGTTAGTTTCATGGCATGGTTAGAAGCATATCGATGAACGTTATTTTATGCAATATTGAGGTAAGTGAGCTCGATGATCCATAAGTGGATGGATGTGAGTATGAATGGCCATGTGTTGGCATGAGGATGGGTAAGATGGCAGTGTCGTAGCATGCCAGTCTTATGCCAGACTATGTGACTTCAGTGTCAAACCGTATCGGTCCAGTTCCTCTCATTTCCTTCCCTGTACTACCACATGTTTTCCGCAAGGAATATGGTTTAGTAAGTTGCAAACCGCTTTTCTGGTACACACCAAAAGGAGAGGCCGTGATGATGGTTCCATGGCCCTGGATTAAAGCCAGTCATCCGGTCAGGGGGCATGGGTGTTTCCGGTTGGGACCGAGAGGGGGGCACCCCTTAGAGCGCGCGTATATAAATTTGATCCCATGCTATTCGAGATTGTGATCTCCCCGTCTCAAAAGTTTTTCTTGGACGATGTCTAGGGTGATTCCTAGCATCGAGAGGTAGGATGGGTGTGTACTGGTTAGCTGTGTTTTCTTCCGAAATACCGTAAACGGAACTAGTCCTTCGTGACTACGGAAATCCGTTGGCTGTGGGAAAAATTTTGTACAAACTCTGCAGAGTCATATATTCCTCCAAATCATCTATTCCCTGTCCTATATTGATATTATCTTATCCTAATGAAATGTCAGTTTTGATGGCAGAGACTCCGGTGAATCCATGAGTGCTAATTCCGGTTAAATGATTATTCCTGTGGATGGACTAACCCATTTATTCTCATGAATTAAATGTTTATTATGAGTATTATTTACTTGTGAATAAAAACCCTTTCTGCGATGTCACTCAGACGTCCGACTGTGGCATTGTTGTATTTTACTTTCTTTTCAAGCCCTTTCTGTGATGTCGCCCAGACGTCCGACTGTGGCATTTCTTTTAAAGCCCTTTCTGTGATGTCGCCCAGACGTCCGACTGTGGCATTTCTTTTAAAGCCCTTTCTGTGATGTCGCCCCGACGTCCGACTGTGGCATTTCTTTTAAAGCCCTTTCTGTGATGTCGCCCAGACGTCCGACTGTGGCATTTCTTTTAAAGCCCTTTCTGTGATGTCGCCCAGACGTCCGACTATGGCATTTCTTTTAAAGCCCTTTTGTGATGTCGCCCCGACGTCCGACTGTGGCATTTCTTTTAAAGCCCTTTCTGTGATGTCGCCCCGATGTCCGACTGTGGTATTTCTTTTAAAGCCCTTTATGTGGTGTCGCTAAGACGCCCGACTGTGGCATCATTTCCTTATATTTATTTATTCACCTTTCGAGGCGTCGCTTCAGACACCCGATCGGTAGTTATTTAAGTGTTGTTGGGATTTCAGGCGGACTACCGCCGTTTCCCTTTTACTTACCTTGTTATGCTAATTTTTGAATGTACATTGGTGAATTATTCATGACGCATCCATGCATGCATTTGTTATATCTTACGTCCGAACTGTCTTGCGAGTACTTTCAAAGTACTCACTGGCTTGTTGATTTGGCCAGATGCTGACGAAGGCGATCTCATGGATGAAGAGTTTGATAGCGAGTCCGACACCTAGAGGAGTCCCAGTCAGTCTCGTGTGACCCTAGATTTGATCACTGTTTTATATCCGCTTCCGCTACCAAATAAATTCATCGAGCCTCACCTCGACGCTCGATGAGACGACAGACTTAGAGTCTTGTATTTCTCTCCCCGCTATGTTTCTCCACCACCGCCCTATCCTCGAGTCAGTAGTATGCCTCCACACCACTGTGTCATGTCCGCCATTATGTATAATTATTGGTGTGCTTGTAATAATTTGGTTGAGCAACCGTAGTTCGACCCTGTAATATATTTTATGCTACTGGCTTATTGTATCAAGAATTTGTCTACCAGTGAGGAGGATTTCTCTCATACTGGACTCAAAAGATTGGTTTCTCAATAAATATTTTTATTGGAAAACTGGTCGTGACAGCAGATGATGAGGACATCAATACAATTGTTACACCCACAGCCCCTGCTGCTATACATACTGGACCAATTACTAGAGCTCGTGCACGCCAACTAAATTACCAGGTACTTTCGTTTCTTGGTAATGATTCTAATGTTCATGAGAATATGATGCTGCCTAAATTGGATACATTTGTTTTGCTTACAAATGAAGGGCCTAGCTTGGAGAAGGATGAACATTGGAGCAAGAACAAGCATGGAGATGATGGCATGCGCAAGGGGAACAAGAACGGAGTTACAAGTGATGATTTCAGGACTTTGAAGCCACCATAATGGGTGCATGAAGCCTTGGACGAAATATACAAGATGCCACTTCATAAATTTCGTCCCGAGGCTATTTTAGGTGCTGCGTCACCTTATTATTGGGCCAGGCCCATGTAATTTCGAAATACATAAGTATAGGCTATTTTTAGAGTCCGTATGTGTGGGGAAACAAGAGATAGGGTTGATTTCGGACCCCTCCACCAAGGGCCACGAAATTCCCCCCTCTTCCTCCATATATACAGCCCTTAGGGCATCGTTTAGACTTTGGGTTTTGTTTAGATTAAAAGTTCGCCATAGCTGCAACTTCGCGTACTTCGTTTGTGTTCAACGACCAGACAAAGGCGTCACAGAACCCCACCTTGATCAATAAAGCTTTCATCTTATATTCGCAATATCCAGATTGCAATCTTAGTTTCTTGCTTGTTCTTCGTTTGCTCGCAGGAAACAGACCCTCGTGGTCAGGTTGATCGTGCTCCGGCGTGGTCAATAACCTCTCGGAGTTGGTTTAGCGATTGCTAAGGCGCGACGTCCTCGCACGTTCGTAGTCGGATCGTCAAAGTCGACTTCCACCAAAGCGAAATCCACCATCTCATCGAAAGACGGGACACCTTTGCCTCTATCAAGTGGTATCAGATTTCCAGGTTGCTCGGTGAGATTTTACAGTTTTTCGTAGTTTAGATCGAGTCTGTTCTTCATACCTACAGTCCACGAAAAAGCCACAAAAAAAATTAGGGTTAGTTCATCATATCCGAACCAATCTGAGCCTTTGCATAATCTTTTTAGGGTTTTGCTTTGTTGAATTTGCGGTTGCATCGTCGTGTCTAGTTGCTGGTCTTAGAGTCTAGTCTTTTAGAGTTTCGAGTTCTGGTCATAAGTTGTCACGCCGCCGCCGCGCCATCATCATCGCCCCTGCCATCCACCACTACCGCTCCGAATCCGTATCCATATACCACCACCGATCCATATCCATATACTACCACCACCGCTGCCATATACCACCACCATATATCCACCACCAATCCGAGTTCCTTGCTTATTAGGTTTGTTTTCGAGATCCCTCTAGATTCCGATTCGTGTTTCCTTGCCGGAGTAGGTTTCGGAAAAAAAAAAAGAGTCGGGTAGCCACGCTCCGTTTAGGCCCAAAATTTTTCGAAAACGCATTTTTCGAAAAATTTTCTGGCTATCCTATTTTTAGGTGTTTCTGAGTGTTTTGAGACAGGTGCCATTATAGGAAGTTTTTTTTGACCCGTTTCCAGTTTTTGGGTCCGGGCAGTCAAAAAAAAAAAAAAATTGGTCGAAAAAATTTCGTGCCCATCCTGTCAGTTTGAGCTAAGAAGAGTTTTGAGACACTCGCCATTATAGTGATTTTTCGCAAAAAAAAAAAAAAAAAAAACAGCGCAAAAAAAAAAAAAAAAAAAAGAAGAAGAGCGAAAAAAAAAATTCAGAGTGTGCTTTTCCCTTGTTTACGTGCCGCGCCGTGATTTTGTTGGTGTTCTAGGCTCGCGTCTCTAGCACAGTCTAGCCTAGGACCAGCACAGTACCGTCGTTGAGCGTTTATTCAACTTTGCATCTCTGAATTGATTATTGCTGACCCTTTTTGCTACCATACTATAAGCCTTCCCAGCTCCACATACATCTACGTCGTGTGTTTGACTCTCCCTGGTAATCGCTCTATCCAAGCTTTGAGAGTTTTTGACTACAACGGTTGCCAATCACCGCCTGCTGCTTGGTAAGAACTGGTAAGAATTTGAGATTTGCTTGACGGATTTGTGACACCCACCACCACCACTTGTTCGTAGTCTGTAGGATCATATTCTTGTGTGTTTCTATTGCTGCTAACCATGCCAGGATCACAAGCCGACGAGATTGACTGGGAGAATTTATCGAACAAGGAGCTTCATGATAAGTTTCAGCAAATGATGACTGAACAGGTGCAAGATGTGCTGAACAATTTTGAAGAGGCCATGGAGAAGATCACTGGCCTTGAGAAGACGTTCGAAACAAAGCTCGATAACAAGTTTAATGAATTGCTCGCGCGTCTTCCACCACCACCAACCGCTGCACCTAACGCACCTCTCCAACAACAACAACAACGACTACCTCCACGTCGCGAAGCAGACCTCCGCCGAGCCAGCCGTGTTCCTCTTGCGTTTGGCCAAACTGTTGGTGCTGCTGTTGATACTTCTGTGGCTCCTGCTGCTGATGCGGAGGAGGATGATTATGTGGGAGATTATGAGGATGAGGTTGATCAAAATAATCACTACGTGCAGCCACCTGTACCACCACCAGCAGGTCGACCTCAGGTATATATTCGTAATGGTAGGCCTGCACCACCACCTCAGGTACGCGATGATGTCCATATTCCTAAACTGAAATTGAATATTCCACCATTTGAGGGTAGATATGTTCCTGATATATATATCTTACTTGGGAGTTAGAAACTGAACAACGATTTACATGTTTACAATATCCTGAGGAGAGACGAGTTGCTGCTGCTGTTTGTGCTTTCACTAGTTTTGCATGCGTATGGTGGTCTGAACATTGTAGATTATATCCTATTCCAACTACTTGGGCTGCTTTGAAAACTGCTATGCGTACGCGTTGGG
Source organism: Triticum aestivum (assembly GCF_018294505.1). Classification (NCBI taxonomy): domain Eukaryota; kingdom Viridiplantae; phylum Streptophyta; class Magnoliopsida; order Poales; family Poaceae; genus Triticum; species Triticum aestivum. Next base: position 254,227,347 of record NC_057803.1, read on the forward strand.
TTCCACCATATTATCAACGTGAATTGCTTCAAAAATTGCAGCGTTTAAGACAAGGGAAAAATTCTGTAGAAGAATATTATCAGGAATTACAAACTGGCATGATTAGATGTGGTATTGTTGAGGAGAATGAAGCTATGCTTGCACGTTTTCTGGGTGGATTAAATAGAGAGATTCAGACCATTCTAGACTATAAGGAGTATACTAATATCACTCGTTTATTCCATCTTGCTTGTAAAGCTGAACGTGAAGTGCAGGATCGACAAGCATTGGGGCGAACTAACTTTTCTGCAGGCCGACCTTCATCATGGACACCACGTGCATCTTCTACTTCAACTGCACCAGCACCTCCATCCGGTGCCACCTCCAGCCGTGATACAAGAAAACAGGCACAACCACCATTATCTGCCAAGAGCGCACCTGCGGGGCCTGCACAGCGTTCTTCTTCTTCCATGGCATCAACAGGGCACACAAGTGATATTATTTGTCGTCGTTGTAAGGGAGGAGGTCATTATGCGAGAGAATGCAAATCTCCGCGTGTGATGATTGCTACCGCGGATGGTGGATATGAGTCTGCTAGTGACTATGATGAGGAGACTTTGGCTCTTATTACACGTGAAGAACATGGTGGAGATGATTCTGATCATGAGACGCAATACATGGCTCCTGAAGACGCTGACAGGTATGAATGTTTAGTTGCTCAACGTGTTTTGAGTGTGCAGGTCACACAAGCTGAGCAAAATCAGAGGCACAATTTGTTCCATACCAAGGGAGTTGTGAAGGAACGTTCTGTGCGCGTTATCATAGACGGAGGGAGCTGCAACAACTTGGCTAGCATGGAGATGGTGGAGAAGCTTTCTCTCACCACAAGACCACATCCACATCCTTACTACATCCAATGGTTCAACAACAGCGGCAAGGTTAAGGTAACACGTACTGTTCGTGTGCATTTTAGTATCTCTACATATGCTGATTATGTTGATTGTGATGTGGTACCTATGCAAGCATGTTCCTTATTACTTGGTAGACCATGGCAATTTGATAAAAATTCTGTACACCATGGTAGAAACAATCACTATACTCTTGTTCATAAGGATAAAAATATTACTTTGCTTCCTATGACTCCTGATTCCATTTTGAAAGATGATATTAATAGAGCTAATAAAGCAAAACAAGAGACGAATAAGAGTGAAAATCAGATTGTGGCAAAAGAATTTGAGCAACAAATGAAGCCTAATAATAAACCATCTAGTGTTGCTTCTGAAATTAAATTGAAACGTGCATGTTTATTTGCCACCAAATCTGATATTGATGAGCTAGATTTCAGCAAATCTGTTTGCTATGCTTTTGTGTGCAAAGAGGCATTATTTTCATTCGAGGACGTGCCTTCCTCTTTGCCTCCTGCTGTCACTAACATTTTGCAGGAGTTCGCTGACGTCTTTCCACAAGACGTGCCACCGGGATTACCGCCTATTCGAGGGATTGAGCATCAGATTGACTTAATTCCCGGTGCTTCACTGCCAAACCGTGCACCATACCGTACCAATCCAGAGGAGACGAAGGAGATTATGCGCCAAGTACAAGAGCTTCTCGACAAAGGTTATATACGCGAATCCCTTAGTCCTTGTGCTGTTCCTATTATTCTAGTGCCGAAAAAGGATGGTACATCACGTATGTGTGTTGATTGTAGAGGCATTAATAATATTACTATTCGTTATCGTCATCCTATTCCTAGGCTAGATGATATGCTTGATGAATTGAGTGGCTCTACAATATTCTCCAAAGTTGATTTGCGTAGTGGCTACCATCAAATTCGTATGAAATTGGGAGATGAATGGAAAACAGCATTTAAAACTAAGTTTGGATTATATGAGTGGTTAGTCATGCCTTTTGGGTTAACTAATGCACCTAGTACTTTCATGAGATTAATGAACGAAGTTTTACGTGCTTTTATTGGACGATTTGTGGTAGTTTACTTTGATGACATACTGATTTATAGCAGATCTTTGGAAGAACATTTGGAACATTTACGTGCTGTTTTTATTGCTCTACGTGATGCACGTTTGTTTGGTAACCTTGGGAAGTGCACCTTTTGCACCGCCCGAGTATCTTTTCTTGGCTATGTTGTTACTCCACAGGGAATTGAAGTTGACAAAGCCAAGATTGAAGCTATTGAGAGTTGGCCGCAGCCCAAAACGGTCACACAAGTGAGGAGTTTTCTTGGCCTCGCTGGATTCTATAGGCGTTTTGTGAGAGATTTCAGCACCATTGCTGCACCTCTCAACGAGCTTACAAAGAAGGATGTGCCTTTTGTTTGGGGTACCGCACAGGAAGAAGCCTTCACGGTATTGAAAGATAAGTTGACACATGCTCCTTTACTCCAACTTCCTGATTTTAATAAGACTTTTGAGCTTGAATGTGATGCTAGTGGAATTGGATTAGGAGGTGTGTTATTACAAGATGGCAAACCTGTTGCATACTTTTCTGAAAAATTGAGTGGGCCTAGGCTGAATTATTCTACTTATGATAAAGAATTATATGCTCTTGTTCGGACTTTAGAAACATGGCAACATTATTTATGGCCCAAAGAATTTGTTATTCATTCTGATCATGAATCTTTGAAACATATTAAAAGTCAAGCTAAACTGAATCGTAGACATGCTAAATGGGTTGAATTCATTGAGACTTTCCCTTATGTCATTAAACACAAGAAGGGAAAAGAAAATGTTATTGCTGATGCATTGTCTCGTCGCTATACTATGCTTTCACAACTTGACTTCAAAATATTTGGTTTGGAGACCATCAAAGATCAATATGTGCATGATGCTGATTTTAAAGATGTAATGCAGAATTGTAAAGAAGGAAGAATGTGGAACAAGTTTGTTGTTAACGATGGATTTGTGTTTCGTGCTAACAAGCTATGCATTCCAGCTAGCTCCGTTCGTCTTTTGTTGTTGCAGGAGGCGCATGGAGGAGGATTAATGGGACACTTTGGCGTGAAGAAGACGGAGGACGTACTTGCTACACATTTCTTTTGGCCAAAGATGAGACGGGATGTTGAGCGTTTTATTGCTCGCTGCACTACATGTCAAAAAGCTAAGTCACGACTCAATCCTCATGGTTTATATATGCCTTTGCCTGTACCTAGTGTTCCTTGGGAGGATATATCTATGGACTTTGTTTTAGGTTTACCTCGAACAAAGAAGGGGAGGGATAGCATATTTGTTGTCGTGGATAGATTCTCGAAAATGGCACACTTTATACCATGTCATAAAAGCGATGATGCTGTTAATGTTGCTGATTTGTTCTTTCGTGAAATTATTCGCTTGCATGGTGTGCCAAATACTATTGTTTCAGATCGTGATACTAAATTTCTTAGCCACTTTTGGAGATGTTTATGGGCTAAGTTGGGGACTAAACTGCTTTTTAGTACTACTTGTCACCCCCAAACTGATGGACAAACTGAAGTAGTCAATAGAACGTTGTCTACTATGCTTAGGGCTGTTTTGAAGAATAATAAGAAAATGTGGGAGGAATGCTTGCCTCATATTGAATTTGCTTATAATCGTTCATTGCATTCTACTACTAAGATGTGCCCTTTTGAAGTTGTGTATGGTTTCCTACCTCGTGCACCTATTGATTTGTTGCCTCTTCCATCTTCGGAGAAGGTTAATTTTGATGCTAAACAACGTGCTGAATTGATTTTAAAAATGCATGAGTTAACTAAGGAAAACATTGAGCGTATGAATGCTAAATATAAACTTGCTGGAGATAAGGGTAGAAAACATGTTGTGTTTGCACCTGGAGATCTTGTTTGGTTACATTTGCGTAAGGATAGATTTCCTGATTTGCGCAAATCAAAGCTAATGCCACGTGCTGATGGTCCCTTTAAGGTGTTAGAGAAAATAAATGATAATGCATATAAACTTGAGCTGCCTGCAGATTTTGGGGTTAGTCCCACTTTTAACATTGCAGATTTGAAGCCTTATTTGGGTGAGGAAGATGAACTTCCGTCGAGGACGACTTCATTTCAAGAAGGGGAGGATGATGAGGACATCAATACAATTGTTACACCCACAGCCCCTGCTGCTATACATACTGGACCAATTACTAGAGCTCGTGCACGCCAACTAAATTACCAGGTACTTTCGTTTCTTGGTAATGATTCTAATGTTCATGAGAATATGATGCTGCCTAAATTGGATACATTTGTTTTGCTTACAAATGAAGGGCCTAGCTTGGAGAAGGATGAACATTGGAGCAAGAACAAGCATGGAGATGATGGCATGCGCAAGGGGAACAAGAACGGAGTTACAAGTGATGATTTCAGGACTTTGAAGCCACCATAATGGGTGCATGAAGCCTTGGACGAAATATACAAGATGCCACTTCATAAATTTCGTCCCGAGGCTATTTTAGGTGCTGCGTCACCTTATTATTGGGCCAGGCCCATGTAATTTCGAAATACATAAGTATAGGCTATTTTTAGAGTCCGTATGTGTGGGGAAACAAGAGATAGGGTTGATTTCGGACCCCTCCACCAAGGGCCACGAAATTCCCCCCTCTTCCTCCATATATACAGCCCTTAGGGCATCGTTTAGACTTTGGGTTTTGTTTAGATTAAAAGTTCGCCATAGCTGCAACTTCGCGTACTTCGTTTGTGTTCAACGACTAGACAAAGGCGTCACAGAACCCCACCTTGATCAATAAAGCTTTCATCTTATATTCGCAATATCCAGATTGCAATCTTAGTTTCTTGCTTGTTCTTCGTTTGCTCGCAGGAAACAGACCCTCGTGGTCAGGTTGATCGTGCTCCGGCGTGGTCAATAACCTCTCGGAGTTGGTTTAGCGATTGCTAAGGCGCGACGTCCTCGCACGTTCGTAGTCGGATCGTCAAAGTCGACTTCCACCAAAGCGAAATCCACCATCTCATCGAAAGACGGGACACCTTTGCCTCTATCAGCAGATCCCCATGGAGACTGGCGATGGGGGCCATGTCCTATTTGGCCCCCAGCTGAATACGGTCCCGGAGACCTATACGGCTTCGGAATCCGGCAAGCAGCCTCCTTCATCAGAAGGAGGTGTGCCCATTCCGCCGGTGACCTCTGTCCAACCAGAGGCCACCTGATACTCTACTGGAAGCGCCGCGAAGCGCTTCCATCGTTGAGGAACACCGTACCCTTATGGGTGCAGTGATTGAGAAGATTCAGTCTGCGAAAAGTGGACTGACCGAAGCCCGCCCGAGCCTTCTAACAGGCTTTGAGGTAAGCGCTGCATTTATGTGAAAAGAAAGTTATAGTATATATAGTAGCCCCTGAGACTCTGTCCGGTGTTCAGAAAGAAATGCCGAACAAAGGATCAAATAGTTGGTCGCAGGAGACTAATTATATATGTCTTTATGAATAAGCAGGCATCGCTGCTAGCCGGGACGTCTCATGCTACCGAAGTCTCGGGACTAAAGCAGAGGCTGGAGCAGACCGAGGAAGAGCTCGGTCATGCAAAAAGGCAGCTTGCAGACAAGCAGGGTATGTAACGACCTATTCAAATATATCAAGATATGAATTGCTTGTGTTGATCGTGTGATAATTTGTAGGGGCGGCGTCCGAGGTGGAAACCCTCAAGGCAGCGCAGACCGAAGCCTAGAAGAGAGCGGCAAACGAGCAAGCCTCCCGCAAAAAGCATGAGGCAAGGGTCGGCGAGGTCCACCAGGAGCTACAGGACGCCGTGAAGAAGTGTGAGGCCTTGGAGCACAAGAATGTGGACCAAGAGTCCAAACTTGCCCAGGCTCGTCGAAGTGCACAAGAGGCCCGGGTGTCCAGGAAATCCTTGAGGCCAAGAAAATTATGGCGGGTAAGGCTTTTATTATGCAAAGCAAGTATGTGAAGAAGAGATATCTCATGCTAACCCGGATTTGGAGTTCTCCAGGGGCGTGCTACCTCTTGAGCACTTGCGTTGGTTTTCCCTTGAAGAGGAAAGGGTGATGTGGAAAAGTAGCATAAGTATTTCCCTCAGTTTTTGAGACCCAAGGTATCAATCCAGTAGGAGGCCACACACGAGTCCCTCGCACCTACACAAACAAATAAATCCTCGCAACCAACGCGATAAGGGGTTGTCAATCCCTACACGGTCACTTACGAGAGTGAGATCTGATAGATATGATAAGATAATATTTTTGGTATTTCTATGATAAAGATGCAAAGTAAAATAAAATGCAATAAAAATAACTAAGTATTGGAAGATCAATATGATAGAAGATAGACCCGGGGGCCATAGGTTTCACTAGTGGCTTCTCTCGAGAGCATAAGTATTCACGGTGGGTAAACGAATTACTGTTGAGAAATTGACAGAATTGAGCATAGTTATGAGAATATGTAGGTATGATCATGTATATAGGCATCACGTCCGAGACAAGTAGACCGACTCCTAACTGCATCTACTACTATTACTCCACACATCGACCGCTATCTAGCATGCATCTAGAGTATTAAGTTCAAGAGAACAGAGTAACGCTTTAAGCAAGATGACATGATGTAGAGGGATAAACTCATGCAATATGATGAAAACCCCATCTTGTTATCCTCGATGGCAACAATACAATACGTGTCTTGCTGCCCCTACTGTCACTGGGAAAGGACACCGCAAGATTGAACCCAAAGCTAAGCACTTCTCCCATTGCAGGAAAGATCAATCTAGTAGGCCAAACCAAACTGATAATTCGAAGAGACTTGCAAAGATAACCAATCATACATAAAAGAATTCAGAGAAGATTCAAATATTGTTCATAGATAAACTTGATTATAAACCACAATTCATCAGTCTCAACAAACACACCGCAAAAGAAGATTACATCAAATAGATATCCACAAGAGAGGGGGAGAACTTTGTATTGAGATCCAAAAAGAGAGAAGAAGCCATCTAGCTAATAACTATGGACCCGTAGGTCTAAGGTAAACTACTCACACTTCATCGGAAGGGCTATGGTGTTGATGTAGAAGCCCTCCGTGATCGATGCCCCCTCCGACGGAGCTCCGGAATAGGCCCCAAGATGTGATCTCGTGGATACAGAAAGTTATGGTGGTGGAATTAGGGTTTTGGCTCCGTATCTGGTAGTTTGGGGGTACGCAGGTATATATAGGAGGAAGAAGTACGTTGGTGGAGCAACAGGGGGCCCACGAGGGTGGAGGGCACTCCTATGGGGGTAGGTGCGCCCCTACCTCATGGCCTCCTGGTTGATTTCTTGACGTAGGGTCCAAGTCCTCTGGACCATGTTCGTTTCGAAAATCATGTTCCCGAAGGTTTCATTCCGTTTGGACTCCGTTTGATATTCTTTTTCTGCGAAACCCTAAAATAGGCAAAAAAACAACAATTCTGAGTTGGGCCTCCGGTTAATAGACCAAAAATAGTATAGAAGTGTATAATAAAGCCCAATAATGTCCAAAACAGAATATAATATAGCATGGAACAATCAAAAATTATATATACGTTGGAGACGTATCAAGCATCCCCAAGCTTAATTCCTGCTCGTCCTCGAGTTGGTAAATGATAAAAACAGAATTTTTGATGTGGAATGCTACTTGGCATAATTTCAATGTAATTTTCTTAATTGTGGTATGAATATTCAGATCCGAAAGATTCAAGACAAAAGTTTAATATTGACATAGAAATAATAATACTTCAAGCATACTAACTAAGCAATTATGTCTCTTCAAAATAACAGGGCCAAAGAAAGTTATCCCTACAAAATCATATAGTCTGGCTATGCTCCATCCTCACCACACAAAGTATTCAAATCATGCACAACCCCGATGACAAGCCAAGCAATTGTTTCATACTTTTAATGTTCTCAAATTTTTTCAATCTTCACGCAATACATGAGCGTGAGCCATTGACATAGCACTATGTGACAAAAAAGGGGGAAGATAGTCTCACATCAACTAGGCGTATCAACGGGCTATGGAGATGCCCATCAATAGATCAATGTGAGTGACTAGGGATTGCCATGCAACGGATGCACTAGAGCTATAAGTATCTGAAATATCAACAAAAAGAAACTAAGTGTGTGTGCATCACTCTTGCTTGCTTTCGAAGACCTATGGCATTTTGAGGAAGCCCATCGTTGGAATATACAAGCCAAGTTCTATAATGAAAAATTCCCTCTATTATATGTAAGTGATAACATAGGAGACTCTCTATCATGAAGATCATGGTGCTACTTTGAAGCACAAGTGTGGAAAAAGGATAGTAGTATTGCCCCTTTTTATTTTTATTTTTATTTTTCCTTTTTTGGGCCTTCTTTTCTTTCTTTGGCCTTTTTTGGGACAATACTCTATGAATGATGATCATCACACTTCTATTTATTTACAACTCAATGATTACAACTCGATACTAGAACAAAGTATGACCTCCGGAGGTGTACTGGGATAGCAATGATGCATGAGTGACTTATATGAAAGAATTATGAACGGTGGCTTTGGCACAACTAAAATGTCAACTACATGATCATGCAAAGCAATATGACAATGATGGAGCGTGTCATAGTAAACGGAACGGTGGAAAGTTGCATGGCAATATATCTCGGAATGGCTATGGAAATGCCATGATAGGTTGGTATGGTGGTTATTTTGAGGAAGGTATATGGTGGGTGTATGATACCGGCAAAAGGTGTGCGGTATTACAGAGGCTAGCAATGGTGGAAGGGTGAGAGTGCGTATAATCCATGGACTCAACATTAGTCATAAAGAACTCACATACTTATTGCAAAAAACTATTAGTTATCGAAGCAAAGTACTACGCGCATGCTCCTAGGGGGGATAGATTGGTAGGAAAAGACCATCGCTCATCCCCGACCGCCACTCATAAGGAGGACAATCAATAAATATGTCATGCTCCGACTTCTTAACATAATGGTTCACCATACGTGCATGCTACCACTACTAGGGAAAACCTTATACACAGAACTTTTGCAGTAACGCGGGTCAAAAAAGCACGCTGGTGCTAAGTAGCAGTAGCGGGCCTGTGCAAACCGCGCTGCAGATAAAGTTTTAGCAGTAGCAAATCTTGTTCTAAAGACGTTACTACTAAAATTCCCACGGCTTAGCCGATAGGCTACACATAGTAGTACAGACCTATATCGAACCGCGCTACCGCTACTTTGTTTGTAGCAGCGCGTTTTAATCTAAACTCGCTACTGCTAAAGGATACAAAATTAAATGGAAAGCAAATAGAAAGGTAATTTAAAATGAAAGAAATAGAATAAGGTGAAAGGGAAAAAAATGCGAAAAGAGAAAGGAGTAGCAGTAGCATGTATCCCAGAACGCGTTGTAGCTAACATAGCAGTAGCGCGCTTGCTGGAACGCGCTACTGCTACTTCTGACTTAACCACGGGGTTCGTCCTTTCCCATGGCCACTTCCTTCAAATCCAGCTCTACACTCTCGCCGCCGCTGTCGCCCGTCGGCCGCCGCGAGCTCTCCGCACACCCTATACGCCGCCCCCGCCCCCGACCTCAACGCCGCCCCGGACGCCGCCACCGACCCCGACCTCGACGCCGCCATCCACCACGTGCCCGAGCCCCGACCCTGACCTCGACGCCGCCTGCCCCTCCCTCGTCGCAGGCACCTGAGGTGAGCACGCCTGCTCCTCCCTCTCCCATACCTCTGCCTAGGGTTTCTTTATATTTTAGTTACATCAAATTAGTTAGGGTTCATGTAAGGTGGAAACAAATCGGATGCGGATGCGGCTCAAATGAGTTAGGGTTCATGTAAGGGTGGAAACGAATCAAATTTCTAAGATGAATCATAAAACGAGTAAAATTTGACCACTTATTTCACTTTATAGTTGGATAATTGGAATATCCGCTACCACTTTCCACCCCTAGCTTCATCAAATTAGATGGTAATTAGGGCAGTAGTTCCTAGGTACTAATTAGTTAGTAAGAACTAGGTACTAATTAGGTACTAGTTTATTTTTTATTTTATAGTAAGTTTATTTTTAATAAGAACTAGTTGAATTAATAGAACTAGTTAGTAAGAACTTGTTGCTATTTTTTTAGTTAAAGCAATTTTTCCCGCATCGACATGGACGATGCCTATCCCGCATCCTCGTCGTCGAGTCGGCGGAGGACGACACCTGCTTGACCAGATGGGCCATGTCCGGGACTGGGCTCCGCCGGGGTGGTACTGGGAGGCGCTACCTACCGGGGGGCGCAGGTTGGTGAGGAGCCAGCCTGTCGTTGACCCGAACCTTCTTTGGTGGCGGTCGCGTGGGCCAGTGACGGTCCAGAGGCTCGAGGACCCCGCGGAGGTGGTGCGTCACCGTGTCAGTGAGGAGGACGCGCACGTCCGTCGCTACTTGTTTGCGTTGGAGCACAGGTTCTCCAATACCTGGCAGGTTCTCCAGGGATCTCACTGGAGCTATGATCCCGTGATGGTTCCTTCTCTGTGGGTGTCCACCGCCCGCGCCGATACCCGTCGTGTGCTAGGGTTTTAGTTGTATTAGTGATGTTATATGTATGACACTATTCGGGATGTATTAGTGATAATATTCGACGATGTACGAACGCATGAGATGATTTACTTTTGCTTATTGAATGCATGCTAATTTGAGTCCTATAAGATATTTTGAAATGTATATCTTGTGTTGCTCAAATAGGATATGTGCTTGCCCAAGTGGCCGGTCATGTTTGCAGGTTACACCTCCGAGTGGCCTATGTTTTGCCGGAGTGTTGATTCATTTCCGTTCCGGCAAATTTCAGGCGCTCGATATGTCCTATTTTAGCAAAGGTCATGCCGGATTTTTCCGTGAATTTTGGCATGACTTGTGCCAGAATATGTAGGAAATATCGAGTGCCCCGGATTTGTGTGTTGAGTATCCTGGTAGTTGTCTTCGATCGATTTTCAATTAATGTTTTAACTATGAACATAGGAAATGTCTGACGACGAAAAGGATTTCGGTATTTGCAAATACTGCGAAGACGAGCGCGGCCTGTGCGACGGAATCTTCCTAGATGATGATAGGCGCTTCAGCATCAAGCTGGACGAGAACTTCGAAGTGGATACAGTAAGTCACAACGACAAGTCTTTTTTCGTAATTAAGCATGACATTTGCTTCAACTTATAATTTAACATGACATTAAGCATGAAAAGTCTTTTTTTACTATTCTACTAGCGTATCCCCTGCCATGCAAGAGTTTTTGTATTGGATAAGATAGGTTTCAGTCGTACTATGGAGGAAAAGAAAGTTTACTTGAAGACCGAGCATGGTTATATTTTCCATGCAAAATTATACAATTCAGACGACTACACCTATTTTGGATGCAAAACATGGCGAGCACTATGCAAGACTTATGCATTTGAGCCTGATATGGTTATCACCTTTGATATTCGTCCGGAAGATGATATTGAAGGTAATACCGACATCTGGGTCGATGTGGAGACGCCTCCAGTTATACCATTATGTAAGTTTCTCAACCATATTTATATCTTTGATATTATTTATTTAAAAATAGTTGACAACTAATTTGTATTGTCAGCTTATTTCGGTGCAAGCAAACATGTCCAGCGCTTGGTAGACAGGACCTACTACTGTCCCGGGGCTGAACTAAACTGCGAGGAGCTAAGTCATTATGTTTCATGGCTTGAGGATCTTGATACTGTCAAGACAAATTTTCTTCCTGCATTTAGAAATGTTAGTACTGAAAACGTGTGACCAATAGTGTTCGTAATGAACTACGGTCACATCTATTTAGGAAGGATGGTAAGATTTTTACTATTTGTCCTCAGTGCATCTTTTCCATACATTATTTTTGAAGCTAAACTTCATTGCTAAGTATGTTACCATACGATGTTCTTCAACAGGGACTCCCGATGAATGTTGTGCCTTATGGGATCGAGACTAAAGGTACCATGAGTATTATTAGCTTACGGCCAAGATATCCTACAGATTACTTTAGTGCATTCAAGATTAGCGACGGATGCTTAATAGTGCAAGACTGGACCAAATGTGTGATGGAGAAGCGCAGAGAAGTACTAGGGGGCAGCAAACAGATGCGCTACCCACGATTAGGAGACAGGTTCATCTGCATGCTCCAACTTGATCAAGGAGGAGAGCTACACATGTTTTATGTTATTTTACCTAAGAGAGAGCAGCAGGAGTGATTAGCTAGCTAGAAATGAGTTTGAGGATGATGATGTGCTACACTATTACTATGATGATAAAATAGCTAGTGTTGGTGGTAATGACTATGATGATTATTATTAGCTAGTGTTAGTGGTGATTAAATAAATACTGTTGGTGGTAATGACTATGATGATGATTAAATAGCTTGTGCTGGCGGATTAGATTCAAGTGGAGGCAACATGTGGTGCACATCGAAAGTACTACTAGTCCAAACTAGATCAAGTTTGGATTAGTAGTATACTTTTGACATGCACCACATATTGCCTCCACTTGAACCTAATCCACCTTCATTTGACACACTGTTATGGACATAATGATGTAAACCTCATAACTGGTATTGTACCAATATTTGTACGATGGCGCATAAATACACTAAAAATAAAAAATAAAAAAGAATACTAGTAGCGATGGAGAGAAAACACGCTGCCAGTAGTTACATTAGCAGTAGCGTGGGAGTGAACAAACGCTGCAGCTATTTGTCCTAGCAGTAGCGCGTGCGGGCACGCGTTACTGCTAAGCAATAGCTGTAGCGCCTTATTAGTAGCGCGCCTACCCGCGCTACTAGTGAGCACAAAACCAACGCTACTGCTAGGGTTTTCCCTAGTAGTGTACGGGAATCACAAACTTCAACACAAGCATTTCTCAAATTCACAACTACTCAACTAGCACGACTCTAATATCACCATCTCCATATCTCAAAACAATTATCAAGTTTCAAACTTCTCATAGTATTGAACACACTCATAAGAAAATTTTATTTTGTAATCTTGAATGCCTCAAATAATTAAAGCAAATTAGCATGCTGTTTTGTAGGACTCTCAAAATAATCTAAGTGAAGCATGAGAGAACAATGGTTTCTATAAAACAAATCTACCACCGTGCTCTAAAAGATATAAGTGAAGCACTAGAGCAAAAACTATATAACTCAAAAGATATAAGTGAAGCACATAGAGTATTCTAATTATTTCCGAAGCATGTGTTTCTCTCTCAAAAAGGTGTGTGCAGCAAGCATGATTATGGAAAGCTAACAAATAAAGACTCAAATAATACAAGACTCTCCATGAAAAACACATATCATGTGGTAAATAAAAATATAGCTCCAAGTAAAGTTACCGATAGAAGTAGACGAAAGAGGGGATGCCTTCCGGGGCATACCCAAGCTTTGGTTTTTGGGTGTCCTTAGATAATCTTGGGGGTGCCATGGGCATCACCAATCTTAGGCTCTTGCCACTCCTTGTTCCATAATCCATCAAATCTTTACCCAAAACTTGAAAACTTCACAACACAAAACTTAAAGTAGGAAATCTCGTGAGCTCCGTTTGCGAAAGAAAACAAAACACCACTTCAAGGTACTATAATGAACTCATTATTTATTTATATTGGTGTTAAACCTACTGTATTCCAACTTATCTATGGTTTATAAACTATTTTACTAGCCATAGATTCATCAAAATAAGCAAACAACACACGAAAAACAGAATCTGTCAAAAACAGAACAGTCTGTAGTAATCTGGAGCTAACGCAAGATCTGGAACCCCAAAAATTATAAAATAATTTTCTGGACGTGAGGAATTTATCTATTAATCATCTTCAAAAAGAATTAACTAAATAGCACTTTCCAAATAAAAATTTCAGCAGTTCTCGTGAGCGCTAAAGTTTCTGTTTTTTACAGCAAGATTGACAAGACTTTCCCCAAGTCTTCCCAACGGTTCTACTTGGCACAAACACTAAATAAACACAAAAAACACAACCAAAACATAGGCTAGATATATTATTTATTATTACTAAACAGGAGCAAAAAGCAGGGAATAAAAATAAAATTGGGTTGCCTCCCAACAAGCGCTATCGTTTAACGCCCCTAGCTAGGCATAAAAGGCAATGATAGATCTAGGTGTTGCCATCTTTAGTTGGTAGTTCTTTAACGAGACATCTATCACCTTTAGGAGTTTCTTCCCTTTTATCAATAATCAAACTTCTAGGCACAATATCGAAAAAATTATTATTAGCAAATTGTTCCTTAATGATGGCAAAAAGATTAGGATGAATACTTATAGATTTGAGATCCGCAGTTTCCTTGCTAGAGGATTCACCCTTACTTTTAGGAACATACATAAGCTTGGCAATTTTAGTTGCAGGACATGGAGTATTCTTTACAAAAGAAAAGGTGGTTCCCAAGTTGGTAATAATACCCTCAAGTTTATCGATTCTAGTGGAATCATGATTTATTCTTTCATTAACTATAGGTTCCTTCTCTTTAATATTTTTCAAAGTTACTCCTACTTTAGATCCATATTGGGTAATTTGGTTGTGGATCTTTTTATCGAAAGTTTCAATTAACTCAACGGTAGCAACATTATTTTCAATAATTTCAAGTTTTTGCATTACATGCTCCAAAGTTAACATAGTTCCATTAATCATAAGAGGGGGTGAGCCAAATAAACCTATCATAGCATTATAAGAATCAAAAGTAAGGCTACCCAAGAAATTCCCTCCAGTAATGGTATCAAGGAGTAGTGCCTACATAAAAACTGCGGAGAAGAATAGAAGTGGATTGCTTCCTGGTAGATCTATTTTGAGCATTGCAAATCCTATACCGAGCGTGTTTTAAATTTTCTCCTTCCCTTTGTTTAAAATTAAGAACTTCATTCTCGGGAGATAACGGAGAAGATAAAGGACTAGCCATAACGACAAGCAAGCAATTTAACACACAAGCAAAAAAGAAACGGGCAAACAGAGGCAAATAGAGAAAGAGAGGGAGGATAGAGAGAGAGGGCGAATAAAACGTCAAGGGTGAAGTGTGTGAGAGGAAAACGAGAGGCAAATGGAAATTAATGTAATGCGGAAGATAAGGTTGTGATGGGTACTTGGTATGTTGACTTTTGCGTAGACCTCCCGGCAACGGCGCCAGAAATCCTTCTTGCCACCTCTTGAGCACTTGCGTTGGTTTTCCCTTGAAGAGGAAAGGGTGGTGCAACAAAGTAGCGTAAGTATTTCCCTCAGTTTTTGAGAACCAAGGTATCAATCCAGTAGGAGGCCACGCACGAGTTACTCGCACCTACACAAACAAATAAATCCTCACAACCAACACGATAAGGGGTTGTAAATCCCTACACTGTCACTTACGAGAGTGAGATCTGATAGATATGATAAGATAATATTTTTGGTATTTTTATGATAAAGATGCAAAGTAAAATAAAAGGCAATAAAAATAACTAAGTATTGGAAGATTAATATGATAGAAGAGAGACCCGGGGGCCATAGGTTCCACTAGTGGCTTATCTTGAGTGCATAAGTATTCACGGTGGGTAAACAAATTACAGTTGAGCAATTGACAGAATTGAGCATAGTTATGAGAATATCTAGGTATGATCATGTATATAGGCATCACGTCCGAGACAAGTAGACCGACTCCTGCCTACATCTACTACTATTACTCCACACATCGACCGCTATCCAGCATGCATCTAGAGTATTAAGTTCAAGAGAACAGAGTAACGCTTTAAGCAAGACGACATGATGTAGAGGGTATAACTCATGCAATATGATGAAAACCCCATCTTGTTATCCTCGATGGCAACAATACAATACGTGCCTTGTTGCCCCTACTGTCACTGGGAAAGGACACCGCAAGATTTAACCCAAAGCTAAGCACTTCTCCCAGTGCAAGAAAGATCAATCTAGTAGGCCAAACCAAACTGATAATTCGAAGAGACTTGCAAAGATAACCAATCATACATAATAGAATTCAGAGAAGATTCAAATATTGTTCATAGATAAACTTGATCATAAACCCACAATTCATCGATCTCAACAAACACACCACAAAAAAAGATTACATCGAATAGATCTCCACAAGAGAGGGGGAGAACTTTGTATTGAGATCCAAAAGAGAGAAGAAGCCATCAGATAATAACTATGGACCCATAGGTCTGGGATAAACTACTCACACTTCATCGGAAGGGCTATGGTGTTGATGTAGAAGCCCTCCGTGATCGATGCCCCCTCCGGCGGAGCTCCGGAATAGGCCCCAAGATGGGATCTCGTGGATACAGAAAGTTACGGTGGTGGAGTTAGGGTTTTGGCTCTATATCTGGTAGTTTGGGGGTACATAGGTATATGTAGGAGGAAGGAGTACGTCGGTGGAGCAACAGGGGCCCACGAGGGTGGAGGGTGGGTCTAGGGGGTAGGCGCGCCCCCTACCTCGTGGCCTCCTGGTTAATGTCTTGACGTAGGGTCCAAGTCCTCTCGATCATGTTCGTTCCGAAAATCACGTTCCCGAAGGTTTCATTCCGTTTGGACTCCGTTTGATATTCTTTTTTGAGAAACCCTAAAATAGGCAAAAAAACAGCAATTCTGGGCTGGGTCTCCGGTTAATAGGTTAGTCCCAAAAATAATATAAAAGTATATAATAAAGCCCAATAATGTCCAAAACAGAATATAATATAGCATGGAACAATAAAAAATTATAGATACGTTGGAGATGTATCAGGACGTTTGCGGATCTGCCGCACAGTGTTCTTGATGCTATGGCATTCTTCCGCGCCGAAGAAGGGAGCTCAACGGAGAAGCTGCTCTGGTTGCAATATCTTGCGCCAGAACATCCGGTGGCTTTTAGCGACCAGCTGAAGCAGCTCGTCGAGCTGCATAGGCTGGCCGAACTGGCCATGAAGGATTTAATAATCTGGCTGTGGCCTGCAGAAGCTATACCTGGCAGCTACTTCGGCCTCGTGAAGCGGCTGGTGAATGCTTGCCCTTGGCTTGACGCCATCAAGTGGTTGGTCTACATAGAAGGTGCGCGGATGGCCTTCGCCCCTGTTAAGATACAATGGGCAAAGATGGACGCCATCAAGCTCGTGACTGAAGGACCACCCGCGGGCAAGGAGCACCGCATGCCCGAGCGGTATTTTGAAGATGTTCTAAAGGGATCCCGCATTGTGGCGGAGCAATGTGCTAAGGACATTATTTTTGAATGAATACATTCATGTAATCCCGTCCTGTATAGTGAAAACAAGGCTTGATATGCAATATAATGCTTTGTTGTTTGTTTATTTAAAGTTTTGCCTCCTGTGCGGCCATTTCATCAAGTCTGAGAGTTGGCCAGTCGTCGACTTCAGCACCCACGTAGGTAGTACGGGGGTGTTCGAGATGAATCTAAACACTCTCTATCCAAGAGTTTGGCCCTTAAAGGAGGTGTTTAGCGCAACGAACCAGGCAATCAGACTATGTGGCTTTATTACCTTCACTCGGCCATAGGAGTTTGACAATGAAAATGTAGGCGTAGCCCCTAGTATCTAGACTAGGGTGATGTAAACACGTGATCGGATAAGAATCGATTCGTTGCATAATGCGGGTAAAATCGCTAAAGATTTGAAACCTCCGAAGAGCTGACCGGGTCAAGCCGCATCATGACAGTAAGTTTTCGGCTTTCTCTACTGAGGTGCTCATCCGGATGAACCAAGACACAATCGCAGTAGTTCTCCCTTTACTACCCTAGCCGATATAGCGGAACGTAAGGTAGTAAGCACAGGAGCCGGGCAACCCAACTATTGACCAAAGACATGATTTGGAGCCAATGCATATAATGCTAAATTCGGGGTGGCGAACTATACTGTAAAAGTGTTCGGACTTGTTGCCATAGTGTGAGGCACAATAAAGCCCCTGGCGGATTACGGCGTACCAAGGTGTACGGATGCAAATTAAAATAGCAAAAAATAAATAAAGAAGAAGCTAGTGCCACATATGTTGGGACTTAAACTGTTTCCTTTATAATTATAATGAATATGTCAGAGCGTACTTGAACAAAATGTGCGAGAAGCAACAGTGGCTATTTAACATGCCAAGACCAAGGAGGAGCTGCGTACGGGTCTTGAAAACAGGTAGAGTGATCGTCAAGAAGGACATCTAGAGATTCCCCGCACATCTGTGCTACTTGCCACCTTGGTGTGTCCGTCCTTCGAAAGGACCGATTATGAGGCCGGCGAGAGGGGCCTGCGCAAAGGAAGCCTGAAGAGGAAAAAAGAAAAAGTGAAAGTATGTGTGTCCAGGAGAGGTCGAGCCTTATTATGGATCACAATCTAGTTATGCCTCCGTCTATGCCCATGGCATTTTGAGTGCATAGTTATGTACGCGCGGCACAAATGCCTCCACTTGGTGTGGTCTAGGACGGAGGCCGAATTGCTAGTTGAGCTCTTGACGAGCTGGGCTGTCCTAGCGCATGGTAGCGCGGACTCGTTTGATAGTGTCCGGGAGTATGGCTACCGAATTAAGGTTCTCCTTTTGGAGGCCGCTCTGTACTTCTGCTGCCAGGGCAATGGTGTGCTCCTCGGTACGGAGGGAGCGCTCCATATTTCCATTGACTGTTCTTGAGCTTGAGATAAGCATGGTGCGGCACCACATTGAATGGCAAACGCAGTTCCTCCGAGCAGTGCGTATATCCACTGCGGAATGGGACGATATCGAATATTAACTCCTTGCTTCGGAAGTTTTCCAGAGATCCAAAGACGACCTCCAATGTGATTGAGCCCGAGCAGCGGGCCTCTACACCTGGTATAACTCCTTTAAAGGTAGTTTTGGTGGGCTTGATCCTTGATGGATCGATGCCCATTTTGCGCACTGTATCCTGGTAAAGCAGGTTGACGCTGCTGCCGCCGTCCATGAGGACTCATGTGAGGTGAAATCTATCAATTATTGGGTGGAGGACCAGTGCGGCTGACCTGCCATGAGGGATGCTGGTTGGATGATCCCTACGATCGAAAGTGATCGGGCATGACGACCATGGGTTGAATTTTGGGGTGCCTAGCTCTATCGCATAGACGTCCCTGAGCGCGTGTTTGTGCTACCTCTTGGGGGTATGGGTGGCGTATATCATGTTCACCATTTTGATTTGAGGGGGAAACTTCTTCTGTCCCCCTGTGTTCGGTGGACGGGGCTCCTTGTCGTCGTTCCCGCTTTGCGACCCCTTCTCCTTGTCTTCCACATTTAACTTGCCGGCCTGCTTGAAGACCCAACAACTCCTATGGGTATGATTGGCTGGTTTATCAGGGGTGCCATGGATCTGACATGGGCGATTAAGTATGCGGTCCAGGCTGGAAGGGCCCTGATTATTTCTTTTATATGGCATCTTCCGCTGACCGGACTTGGAGCCACTAAATCCGGCGTTGACCGCCATGTCATCGGTATTATCACTGTTGCTTCAGCGCTTATGTTTGTTGCGTCGGGGCTTGCCATTGCTATTTCTGGCTTCTGAAGTGCCAGGTTCTCTTGTATTGTTATTACTACGGGCTAGCCAGCTATCCTCGCCCGTGCAAAAGCGGGTCATGAGTGCCATGAGGGATGCCATGGACTTCGGCTTTTCTTGGCCGAGGTGTCGAGCGAGCCATTCGTCCTAGATGCTATGTTTAAATGCCACTAGGGCTTCGACGTCCGGATAGTCGACGATCTGGTTCTTTTTGGTTAAGAATCTAGTCCATAATTTCCTGGCTGACTCTCCGGGCTATTGGATTATGTGACTTAAGTCGTCGGCATTCGGAGGTCGAACATATGTACCTTGGAAGTTGTCAAGGAAGGCTTCTTCCAAGTCGTCCCAGCTGCCAATGGAGTTTTAAGGCAGGCTGTTCAACCTGTGTCGGGCTGGCCCCTTGAGTTTTAGGGGAGGTATTTGATGGCATGAAAATCATGGCCGCGCGCCAAGTGAATATGGAGGATAAAGTCTTCAATCCATACCACAGGATATGTGGTTCCAGAATATGATTCGATATTCACGGGTTTGAACCATTCTGGGGATTCATGTTCCATTACTTCATCAGTGAAGTAGAGGGGGTCTGTGGCGCCTCTATATCGGGCCAGGTCGCAACGTATTTTGGATGGAGTCCGTCTGTGATTTTTGGCTTGGACGCAACTATGCTTGCCATGTTCGGCTCGATAGCCATCGCTGCGCGTTGGGCATGCGCCCGTGATCCATAGATCGATCTGGCCGGACCTATTTTATTCTTCAGGCCCTGCCGGAGATCATATGTGTATCCCTGAGCAGTTTTGTCTCTGTCTTTACGGCGAGGTGGTACGGGCTAGTGTTCGGCTTGGGTTGTCGCTTTGTCCGGATCACGTGGTGGTCGGTCAGCCACATTGTGCGCTGATGGCAAGGGCTCCAACGCCTCATCATCGAATTGAGGTAGTAATTTGCACTTCGGGTAGCTTTTGAGTGGTCGCTTGAGGTCATACTCCTTGGCTTCCAGGACGTTAGTCCATCTGTCATTGAGCAGATCTTGATCAGCTTGAAGCTGTTGCTGCTTCTTTTTCAGGCTCCTTGCAGTGGCTATTAGCTGGCGCTTGAAGAGCTCCTGCTCAAGAGGTTCCTCAAGCACGATAAAATCCTCGTTGCCGAGGCTCACCTCATCCTCGGAGAGCGGAAGATAATTGTTGTCCTCCAAGTCTTCGTGCGCAGCCTGTTCATCAGGGCTGACTCGCCCATCTTCCCGTTTATCTTGTTTGGAAGTTGCCTCAACGGGGTCTTCATTGTCTTTGGCACCATCCGGAGTGTTATCTTCTCCTGTGCCGGTGTTGCTGTCTTTGCTGCAGCGTGATTTAGAGAGGCGCCGCTGATGCCCGCATTTTGGTTGTATCTTAGGAGGTTTATACTCAACTGCATCTTCCTTGTCATCGCCACTATTCTCTTTTGGTGCATCTACCATGTATACATCGTATGAGGAGGTGGCCGTCCATCATCCGGTGAACGGTGGGTTTGCGGCCTGCTCCTCTCCAGCACCATCATCCATACCGTCGATGTCTTCGGAGCCGTAATCGAGCATGTTGGTTAAGTCTTCGACAGTGGCTATTAAGTGGGCGGGGGTGGGAAGCGGAATTCTTCATCGTCAGCCTCTAGTTCAAACTGGACATAATTCGGCTGAGAGTCCCCCCACTGAGGAGAGTGTTTTAATGAGTTTAGCACGTCGCGTAAAGGAGAGTGCCGAAAGATGTCCGCGGAGCTGAATTCGATGATCGATGCCTGATCAAGCTCATCATGCGCGGACGCACATGGTTCGGAACTTGTAGCCGGAAACGGGTTCAGGGTTCTGGTGACACAGATCCCACTCGAGGTTGGGTTGGTGTGCGGCTCTAATACCGCTGAGTCTGCGATTTCCGTGGCGGGATTGAGCCTCCCATCCTCGGATGGCGCAATCTGCTCTGGATCCAGGGCCGGAGCAGTTACAGGCGCTATCCCCTGTGCATGGCCCGATGATAGATTTAAGTCATGTTCATCGTGGCGGCAGGGAGCGGCTACCATTGTCTCGAATCCGTCGAAGATCAAGTCTCCGCGGATATCCGCGATGTAGTTCAACTTTCCAAATCTGACCTGACGGCCAGGGGCGTAGCTGTCGATCTGCTCTAGATGGCCATGCGAGTTGGCCCGCAGTGCGAAGCCACCGAATATGAATATTTGTCCGGGGAGGAAGGTTTCTCCCTGGACAACATTGTTGTAGATGATTGACGGGGCCATCGAACCTCCTAACGACGACACAACGGAACTCACAATGAAAGCACCAATGTTGGTGTCAAAACCGGAGGATCTCGGGTAGGGGGTCCCGAACTGTGCATCTGAGGTTGATGGTAATAGGAGACAGGGAACACAATGTTTACCCAGGTCCGGGCCCTCTCGATGGAGGTACAACCCTACGTCCTACTAGATTAATATTGATGAGTATGGGGGTTACAAGAGTTGATCTACCACGAGATCATAATGGCTAAAACCCTAGAAGTCTAGCCTATGTGATTATGATTGTCTCTGCGGACTAAGCTCTCCAGTTTATATAGACACTGGAGGGGACTAGGGTTGTACAAAGTTGGTTACGGAGAAAGGAATCTTTATATGTGAACGCCAAGCTTGCCATCCACGCCAAGGAGAGTCCCATCCAGACACGGGTGAGAGTCTTCTGTCTTGTATCTTCGTAGCCCATCAGTCCGGCCCATGTCCAATAGGCCGGACGGCTGAGGACCCCCTAGTCCAGGACTCCCTCAACTGTCCCCCCTTGTTTGTTCGAGGTAAACCTAAAACAAAGTCCATAGATATATCCTCCCAAGGAACACTAGGTACAGGCAAAGGCATATATAAACCATGAGGATTGAGTCGTGACTTCGCTTTTTGACATGTAGTGCAGCGAGCAACAAAACGCTCAACATCCCATCTCATATTTGGCCAAAAGAAATGTGTAGCAAGTACGCCCTCTGTCTTCTTCACGCCAAAGTGTCCCATTAATCCTCCTCCATGCGCCTCCTGCAAAAACAAAAGACGAACGAAGCTAGCTGGAATGCATAGCTTGTTAGCACCGAACAAAAATCCATCATTAACACGAACTTGTTTCACGTTCTTCCTTCTTTACAATTCTGCATTACATCCTCTTAAAATCAGCATCATGCACATATTGATCTTTGATGGTCTCCAAACCAAATATTTTGTAGTCAGGTTGTGAAAGCATAGTATAGCGACGAGACAACGCATCCCCAATAACATTTTCTTTACCCTTCTTGTGTTTAATGACATAAGGGAAAGTCTCATTGAATTCAACCCATTTAGCATGTCTATGATTCTGTTTAGCTTGACTTTTAATATGTTTCAAAGATTCATGATCAGAATGTATAACAAATTCTTTGGGCCATAAATAATGTTCCCATGTTTCTAAAGTCCGAACAAGAGAATATAATTCTTTATCATAAGTAGAATAATTCAGACTAGTCCACTCATTTTTTTAGAAAAGTATGTAACAGGTTTGCCATCTTGTAATAGCACACCTCCTAATCCAATTCCACTAGCATCACATTTAAGCTCAAAAGTCTTATTAAAGTTAGGAAGTTGGAGTAAAGGAGTATGTGTCAACTTTTCTTTCAATACCGTGAAGGCTTCTTGTTGTGTGGTACCCCAAACAAAAGGCACATCCTTCTTTGTAAGCTCATTGAGAGGTGCAACAATGGTGCTAGAATCTCTCACAAAATGCCTATAGAATCCAGCGAGGCCAAGAAAACTCCTCACTTGTGTGACCGTTTTGGCTGCAGCCAACTCTCAGTAGCTTCAATCTTAGCTTTATCAACTTCAATTCCCTATGGAGTAACAACGTAGCCAAGAAAACATACTCGGTCGGTGCAAAAGGTGCACTTCCCAAGGTTACCAAACAAACATGCATCACATATAGCAAAAAAAACTGCACGTAAATGTTCCAAATGTTCCTCCAAAGATGTGTTATAAATCAGTATATCATCAAAATAGACTACCACAAATTGTCCAATGAAAGCACGTAAAACCTCGTTCATTAATCTCATGAAAGTACTTTGTGCATTAGTTAACCGAAAAGGCATGACTAACCACTCATATAATCCAAACTTAGTTTTAAATGTTGTTTTTCATTCATCTCCCAATTTCATACGAATTTGATGGTATCCACTACGCAAATCATCTTTGGAGAATATTGTAGAGCTACTCAATTCATCAAGCATGTCATCTAGCCTAGGAATAGGACGACGATTACAAATAGTAATATTATTAATGCATCTACAATCAACACACATATGCAACGTACCATCCTTTTTTGGCACTAGTATAATAGTAACAACACAAGGACTAATGTTGCAGAGCATCCTATGGTCATTCCCATGGACCTACCATCATCTCACCAAGTGCCAAGAGGACCTATGACATGAGCACGAGCTACAGCTCTCGACACCTAGGTGACTTCCTTAGTGATATCACATATGATCCACTCGAGACATGGCTCCTACCTAAGTTCGGAATGTTGTGCATGATTAGGTACCAAGAGGACCCTCCCGAAGTTGCATGTGAAGACGGACAAGTCCCCAAGTTCACGGATGAAGAGAACCAACGGAAGGAGTCAAGAATAGCTCCCAGGACCCGAACATCAGGCCATGACCCCAGACATCCGGCCCCTGGAGCATCACCCACAGTAGACGCCTAGCCGCCAAGCACCTACAGGCTCTGGACATCCGGCCCCAGCCCGGACATCCGGCCAAGCCCGGAAATCCAGACACCTCCGATCCCAAAGGCAACGAGGCCGACCCCTCCAGCCCGAACATCCGCCCCTAGCCCAGACATCCGGCCTGACGCTCGGACATCTGGCCCATCTGTCTGTGCACTGTAAAGGGCCGAGGCCCATGTACCCTTTCGCCCACCTATACTATATATACTCCTCCTCCGCCCTCTTTCTAGGGTTAGAAAAGTAGTAGCTCATTGAGAAGCTTTGCTCTCCACTTGATCCCCTTCTCCTTAGGAGTTCACGACCTCTACGGAGAAGATCCCCCAAGTGGATTCAAGAACCCTAACTGGAAGACCTCAAGACCTCCTCACGGAGAAGAACGTGATAACTATGTATCGTCCTTTTTTGGATTCGGATCTTGTATCTCTTTGTGTTTCGAGGATCTCGCATATGTGTGACTGAATCTTGTTGGTTTGGGTGATTCTCTCGTGTTTCCCCTCATGATTTCTCGTCATTTTCTTCGTGTTCATCGTGGGATACGCTCCTTTCGTGAAAGATCGGCCATCCATGGTTCTACCCTTCATCATCTTGGTATCATGAGCCACGTTGATCACGACTTCGAAGCATCCCCTCTTCATTTTGTAGCCTTGTTTTGTTGATGTTTTCCCAAATTTGAAAATTCCCCAAAAAAATAGCCCCCCAATTTTTTTGTGATTTGTTCGTGTGATGAAGTTTTGTTGGATTTGATCCGTGGATTTCGTGTGTTGCAAGTAGATCTAGCTTTCCCCCATCTTTTCCCCAATTTCCCTCTACAAAATCTCTTGAATTTTTCCCCAGAATTTCCAATTCCCCATGAGTTTATCAGGTTCATCCACAGATCCCGACCTCCGGACATCTGGCCCGCAAGCCCGGACATCCGGCCCCTGATAGCATCATTTCCATCCACCGCTCTGTTCTCCGCCTAACTTTTGTCAAATTTTGCTCCGGTGCCCACTTACACTTCCGCATACCACCATCACTCCCGCATACAACCACCGCTTTCCGCAACCACCATCTCTTACCCGCTACCAACTCTGAAAATTTTGACACGTTTTGCTTTGAGAATTTGAGTTGTGGTTTCTGTTTACTAACGTGTTTTGGCTACTGAGGGACGGTTCGACATGAACATCACCGCCGCTCATCTCCGCCATGGACACGTCATCGACAACGACCACTTCACCGTCATCTGTCCTTGCTTACACACGAGTAGCCCTTGACGGTAACCTCTACGACATCTTTGTCTACTCCTTGCCATTACATTGATAACAACCGTAGCCAAATTTTGCGTATCTTGCCTATAGAGACTAGCCTTTGAGTATTGACGGCAACGTGACTTGTGCACATTAGTGATCATACTTCCCATTGCATACTTACCATATCATCTTGGTATCATCTTTTGTGTCACAAAGTTGTCATCGCATAAACAATTGCTATCTTGGTTCATGAAAATTTGCATTAGAAAGAGCTCAAATGGTAAAGAGCCAAACAAGCTTTTAAAAAAGGGAAAGATAAGCAAAGAGCTTTTAAGCAAGAACCACAACATCATACTGCATTAAGATTGTCATACTCGATCATCTTGGATCATACCATTGGAATACCAGACATAGAGCATACTTGGGATAGAAGTCATTGCATTTTTGCTTAGTAGGTTGTGCACAAGTCTTCGTATCCGCCTATTGTGCAATCATGCTAGTGTCTCTCTAGTGTTGTGCAACAAGAGCATTTTCCTGGATTCCACATTTTGGCTCATTCCTTGGTTGCACGACCCCATTTATCTATCCGTGTGTGCGTTTCCGTGTACCATATCTTGCTATTGGTCTACTTGTTGCATTTGCAAATTTGTGAATCTTTTCCAACATCATTAAAGCTCACTAACAATTGAATCAAATTTTGTGCCTCCATCCTAACCGAGCTCCACCATAAGCTTTTACTTGTGTAGGTGTGAGAGCCGACAAGAATTGGTACCAATTGTGCTATTTGCTTGTTACACCTTTGAGTGATTAGTGATCCATCTTCAACATCGGTCAAGGTACATTTAGTATAAGTTTTTCTCTTTCTCCCACTCACATATTTGCTTGCAATGATGGATAGGCCAAGTACTTCTACCAACCCACTCTTCGTCGAGCAAGACGCGACATGTCCTCCTACATCACAAAGAGCCACCTCTTTGGTGCACAACGAGCTTTGCATCAAGAATAACAAGCAATGAGCGACCGCATCGACAACCTTGCCACCGACTTGCGACTCTCCGTGCAACATACAAGAGACTACTTCGACAACAAGCTTGACGAACAAAAGCAAGAGAGCAATGCAAGAATGGACGAGATTCGTGCCTTGTTGGTCAACCTCTCTTCTAGCATTTCGTCCTACTCAAGACGGAGCCGCTCGAGTCAACACTCCGACGACACCATCTCCAGCTCAAGTACTCCGACAAGGGCGTCATCATCCCCGACCCCAACACAACGAAGAGCAATGCTACGGAAGCTAAAGTTCACCATTCCCATGTTTTCCGGAAGCAATGATCCCAAAGAGTACCTTTCATGGGCATTGAAGGTTGACAAAATCTTCCGCTTGCACAACTATGAGGAAGAGAAGAAGATCTCTATGGCATCCCTTGAGTTCCAAGATTACTTTCTCATTTGGTGGGAACAAGTCATTGAGCGACGAGAGGCAACAGGTGAACCACCCATCAAAACTTGTGCGCAAATGAAGGATGTCATAAGAGCACGTTTCGTGCCAACCTACCTCAACAGCGACCTCTTCAAGAAACTCGAAACTCTCAAACAAGGAACCAAGAGTGTTGAAGAGTAATACAAGGAAATGGAGATTGCCATGATACGAGACAATGTCACGGAAGATGTTGAGTAAACTATGACACGTTTCCTGAATGGACTCAATGATCCTATCAACAAGATCGCTGACTTCCAACCATACTCGAACCTCATCGAGCTAGTGCACCATGCTACCAAGGCGGAACATCAAGTATGCCAAGTTCTCATCCAACAACCAAGCTTCAACGACTCCAACACCTTCTACCTCAACCAAGCCATCTACAAGCAACGACGACAAATCAAGTTGCAAGAAAACTTTGACAACCTCAAGTCATCCTACTACAAGCAACTTCAAGCCGAGAGCTTCATCATCATCTACCGCAACCGATGAGACCATCAAGACATGTTCATTCAAGTGTTTCACATGTGGCGGCCGAGGCCAAGAGTCTTTCGAGTGTACCAACAAACACACCATGATCTTCAACGATGATGGTACATATGACTCCATGAGTGAAGGAGAAATGGAAGCCCTTGAGCCAGTGGGCATGCACCGGCAAGTGAATGAGGATGAAGATGATCAAGTCTTCTGTGACGAAGATTCGAGCCCCGCTCTTGTTGTCTCTAAGGTCTCGACTCTTCAACATCAACAAGATGAATACCAAAGATGCCATATCTTCCACACCAAGGACGGCATCAATGGAAGGTTCGTGGAGGTCATCATCGATGGAGGTACTTGTCATAACTTGGCAACTGAAGAACTATGCGCCAAGCTCCAATTGGTCAAGATGAAGCACCCGCACCCCTACAAAGTTCAATGGCTAAGAGACTCCGGCACTATCCAAGTCGAGCATTGGTCAAGATGTTGTTCTGATGTCCGTTTGCCACCTCCTTCTTGGACGGCATGTCAATTTGAGTGAAGCATCATCCACAACGGGCGTACAAACCACGGCATGTCAATTTGAGTGAAGCATCATCCACAACGGGCGTACAAACCACTATAGCTTCAAGATGAAGGGAAAGGAGTACATACTACGACCCATGTCTCCAATCCAAGTGATCGCCGATAAGCAAGCCACCCATCATGGAGAGAATAGTGAGAGATCCAACCACCAAAAAGAGAGTGTGCGCCACAAGCCCAAATTGAGTGACTCCACGATGAGCGACAAGAAAAATCTTGTCCTATTTGCCACCAAAAGTGAGATGAGAGAAGTGTGTGAGAACCCATCAAGTGTCATGCACTATGTCCTTTTGTGCATGGACAAGGCACCAAAAGCTAACACCTCTCACAATCCACCTTTAGTGTTATCATCTCTATTGCAGGAATTCCAAGATGTTTTCCCTGACGATCTACCACCGGGTCTACCTCCACTACGAGGGATCGAACACTGAATCGACCTCATCCTTGAAGCACCCCTTCCTAACAAGGCTCCCTACCGCGTCAACCCTGAGGAAACTAAGGAGATCCAACGACAAGTACAACAACTCATTGACAACGGCCATGTTCGAGAAAGTTTGCGCCCTTGTGCCATCCCGGTAATCCTTGTCCCCAAGAAAGATTGTTCATATCACATGTGTTCCGATTGTCGTCCTATCAACACCTAAATGATATGCTAGATGAACTTAGCGGAGCCACCATTTTCTCTAAAATTGATCTTAAAAGTGGCTACTATTAAATAGCATCCAAGAAGGTGATGAATTAAAAACCGCATTTAAGACCAAATTTGGCTTATATGAATGGCTTGTCATGCCAATGGGCTTATCCGAAGCACCCTGTACTTTCATGTGAGTCATGCATTTTGTTCTTCGACCCTATATTGATGTCTTTGTTAAGGTCTATTTTGATGATATTCTTGTGTTTAGCAAATCTCTCAAATATCATGTCACCCATCTTAGAACCGTGTTACAAACCCTTAGGAAAGAGCGCCTTTATGCTAATATGGACAAATGCCTTTTGGTGTTTATAAGCTTGTTTTCTTGGGTTTTGTTGTGTCTTCTAAGGGTGTTCGTGTTGATGAATCTAAGATCAATGCTATTAAAACTTGGCCCCAACCAACAAACTTGCAACAAGTGCGTAGCTTCCTTGGTTTAGCCGATTTCTACCGTAGATTCATTAAGGATTTTAGCACCATTGCATCTCCTTTACATGCTTTGAGTAAGAAGAATGCACCCTTTGTTTGGGGACCACCTCAAGATAGCACATTTAATGAGCTTAAGAATTTTCTTACTCATGTTCCCGTGCTTGCATTACCCAACTTTGACAAACCCTTTGAAATTCATTGTGATGCTAGTGGTAATGGCATAGGAGGTGTGCTAACGCAAGAGAAGCTCCCCGTAGCTTACTTTAGTGAAAAAAAATTGCTACTCCTTATGCAAAATGTTTGACGCATACATCTTGGGAACGCTATTACATCAAAGATGATTATCTTATGAGAGCTAACAAACTATGAATTCCCGAGTCTTCTCTTCATTTGTTACTTTTGCAAGAATCTCATGGAGGAGTACTAATGGGACACTTTGTACGTGACAAGATATTTGCTACGCTTTCCAAGAACTTTTTTTGGCCCAAGATGTTCCGCGACGTCTCACGCTTGACCAACCGATGCTCTACATGTCGCAAAGCTAAGTCTAAAGCTCAATCTCATGGCCTTTATATGCCACTTCCTATTCCATATCACCCATGGGAGGATATTAATATGGACATTGTCCTTGGATTGCCTAGAACTAGAAATGGTAAAGATTCCGTGTTTGTTGGTGTGGACCGATTCTCTAAGATGGCACATTTCATACCATGCAACAAGATAGACGAGGCTTCACATGTTGCAAATCTTTTTTGTAGGGAAATCGTGCACCTACATGGAGTGCCAAAGATGATTGTCTCGCACCATGATATCAAGTTCTTGAGTTACTTTTGGAAGACCCTATGCACCAAGCTCGGAATCAAGATCTTGTTCTCTTCAACATACCATCCTCAAACCGACGGCCAAATTGAGATCATGAACCGGACACTCTCCATTGTACTTCGCGTGTTGATCAAGAAGAACATCAAGGAGTGGGAGGAGTGCCTACCTATTGCCAAGTACACCTACAATCGCAGAACAAATTCGACTACCAGCAAGTCCCCCTTCGAGGTCGTCTACGGTTTCAACCCATTGTCACCGTTGGACATTCTTCCTCTACCACTACAAGAGCACATCAACATGGATGCAAGTGCCGAAGTCAACTACCTCAAGAAGATGCATGAAGATACAAGGCACACCATCGAGCGTGATGAGGACATCAATACCATTGTTACACCCACAGCCCCTGCTAGTATACATACTGGACCAATTACTAGAGCTCATGCACGCTAATTAAATTACCAGGTACTTTCGTTTCTTGGTAACGGTTCTAATATTCATGAGAATATGATGCTGCCTAAATTGGATACATTTGTTTTGCTTACAAATGAAGGGCCTAGCTTGGAGAAGGATGAACACTGGAGCAAGAACAAGCATGGAGATGATGGCATGCGCAAGGGAAACAAGAACAAAGTTTGAAGTGATGATTTCAGGACTTTGAAGCCATCGTCATGATTGCATGAAGTATTGGACAAAATATACAAGATGCCACTTCAAAAATTTCGTCGAGAGGCTATTATAGGTGTTGTGTCACCTTAGTATTGGGCCAGACCCATGTACTTTTGAAATACATAAGTATAGGTTGTTTTTAGAGTCCTTATGTGTGGGGAAACAAGAGATAGGGTTGGTTCGGACCCCACCTCCAAGGGCCACAAAATTCTTTCCTCTTCCTCCGTATATACAGACCTTAGGGCGTCGCTTAGACTTTGGGTTTTTTTTAGATTAAAAGTTCGCCATAGCTGCAACTTCGCGTACTTCATTTATGTTCAACGACTAGACCAAGGCATCATAGAACCCCACCTTGATCAATAAAGATTTCATCTTATATTTGCAATATCCTAATTGCAATCTTAGTTTCTTGCGTGTTCTTCATTTGCTTGTAGGAAATAGACCTTCGTGGTCAGGTTGATCGTGCTCCAGCATGGTCAATAACCTCTCAGAGTTGGTTTAGCGATCGCTAAGGCATGACTTCCTCACACGTTCGGAGTCGGATCTTGAAAGTCCAGTACTCAGAAACAATAATCACCATCTCATCGAAAGACGGGACACCTTTGCCTCTATCAAGTGGTATCATATTTCCAAGTTGCTCGGTGAGATTTTATAGTTTTTCGTAGTTTAGATCAACTCTGTTCCTCATACCTACAGTCTACGAAAAAGCCACAAAAAATTAGGGTTAGTTCATCATATCCGAACCAATCTAAGCCTTTGCATAATCTTTTTAGGGTTTTTGCTTTGTTGAATTTGTGGTTGCGTCGTCGTGTCTAGTTGCTGGTCTTAGCGTCTAGTCTTCTAGAGTTTCGAGTTCTGGTCATAAGTTGTCACGCCACCGCCCCACCATCATGATCACCGCTGCCATCTACCACCACCACTTATCCGCCACCAATCTGTATCCATATACCATCACCAATCCGTATCCATATACCACCACCAATCTGTATCCATATACCACACCGCTACTATATACCACCACCGCTGCCATATACCTCCACGACTGCCATATCTTACCATCATATATCCACCACCAGTCTGAGTTCTTTTCATATTAGGTTTGTTTTTGATATCCATCTATTTTCCGATTCGTGTTTCCTTGCCTGAGTAGGTTTCAAAAAAAAGTCTGGAGACCCCCGGGCAGTTTTTAGGCCAAAACTTTGGCAGTCGAAAGTATTTTTTCCCTATCCTGTTTTTAGGATTTTTCGAGTCTTTTGAGACACTCGCTATCATAGTGATTTTTTGTCAAACTTTTTCGTCGTCGTTGCCCTGATTTCCAAAAAAAATTGTCAAAAAAATTTCGTGCCTATCCTGTTAGTTTGACTTGGGAAGAGTTCTGAGACACTCGCCATTATAGTGATTTTCACAAAAAAAGAGGAGCACAAAAAATAAATAAAAATTAGAGTGTGCTTTTCCCTTGTTTACGTGTCGCGCCGTGATTTTCTTCGTGTTCTAGGTTCGCGTCTCTAATACGGTCTAGCCTAGGACCAGCACAGTATCGTCATTGAGCGTTTATTCTACTTTGGATCTCTGAATTGATTATTGCTGACCCTTTTTTGTTACCATATTATAAGCCTTCCTAGCTCCACATACATCTACGTCGTGCGTTTCACTCTCCCTAGTAATCGCTCTATCCAAGCTTCGAGATTTTTGACTACAAAAGTTGTCGATCACCGCCTGCTACTGGGTAAGAACTGGTAAGAATTTGAGATTAGCTTGACGGATTTGTGACACCCACAACCACCACCACTTGTCAGTAGTCTATAGGATCCTATTCTTGTGTGTTTCTATTGCTGCTAACCATGGCAGGATCACAAGCCGACGAGATTGACTGGGAGAACTTGACGAACAAGGAGCTTCATGATAAGTTTCAGCAAATGATGTGTGGACAGGTGGAAGATGTGCTAAACAGGTTTGAAGAGGCCATGGAGAAGATAGATGGCATTGACAAGGCGTTCGAAACAAAGCTCGATAACAAGTTTAATGAATTGCTCGCATGTCTTCCACAACCACCGCCCGCTGCACCTGTCGCACCTCTACAGCAACAATAACAACAACAACAACATCGCCTAACAAATCAAGTGGGACGAGCACTGCACATTCCCCTTGAGCCTGGTTAAAATTTTGGTTCTGATGTACCTACTGTTGATGCTTATGTAGCTCCTGCTGCTACTACAGAGGTGGAGGACCATTACGAGGATGAGGTTGATCAGAATCAGAACTATGTGCAACCACCAGCACCACCACCACCACCAGGTCGTCCTTTCATATCATCGCAACAGTAGGGCTGCACCATGACCTGAGGTACGAGATCATGACCATCTTCCTAAACTAAAATTGAATATTCCACTATTTGAGGGTAGATATGTTCCTGATATATATCTTACTTGGGACTTAGAAATTGAACAACATTTTACATGTTTACCATATCCTGAGGAGAGACGTGTTCCTGCTGCTGTTTTTGCTTTCACTAGTTTTGCTTGTGTTTTTTAGAGAAGTTTTGCTTGTGTTTGTTGGTCTGAACATTGTAGATTATATGCTATTCCAGCTACTTGGGGTGCTTTGAAAAATGATATGCGTACTTGCTGGGTTCCACCATATTATCAATGTGAATTGCTTCAAAAATTGCAGCGTTTGAGACAAGGAAAAAATTATGTAGAAGAATATTATCAGGAATTACAAACTGGTATGATTAGATGTGGTATTGTTGAGGATAATGAAGCTATGCTTGCACATTTTATGGGTGGATTAAATAAAGAGATTCAGACCATTCTCGAGTATAATGAATACAATAATATCACTCGTTTATTCCATCTTGCTTGCAAAGCTGAACGTGAAGTGCATGATCGACAGACATTGGCACGAACTAACTTTTCTACCGGTCGACCTTCATCATGGACACCGCGTGTATCCTCTACTTCCAGACGTTCTGCTGCACCGGCACCTCCGTTAGATACCACCTCCAACCGTGATACAAGAAAGCAGGCACAACCACCACTATCTGCCAAGAGCACACCTTCTGGGCCTGCACAGAGCTCTTCTTCATCCATGGCATCAGCAGGGCAAACACATGATATTATTTGTCATCATTGCAAGGGTGGAGGTCATTATCCGAGAGAATGCCCATCTAAGCGTGTGATGACTGTTACCGAGGATGGTGGTTATGAGTCCGCTAGTGACTATGATGAGGAGACTTTGGCTCTTATTACAAGTGAACAACACGTTGGAGATGATTCTGATCTTGAGACGCAATACATGCCTACTGACGATGCTGACAGGTATTAATGTTTAGTTACTCAACGTGTTTTGAGTGTGGAGGTTACACAAGCTGAGGAAAATCGGAGGCATAATTTGTTCCATACAAAGGGAGTTGTGAAGGAACGTTCTGTTCGCATCATCATAGATGGAGGGAGCTGTAACAACTTGGCTAGCATGGAGATGGTGGAGAAGCTATATCTCACCACAAGACCACATCCACATCCTTACTACATCCAATGGTTCAACAACAGCGGCAAGGTTAAGGTAACATGTACTGTTCGTGTGCATTTTAGTATCTCTACATATGCTGATTATGTTGATTGTAGTGTGGTACGCATGAAGCGTGTTCCTTATTACTTGGTAGACCATGGGAATTTGATAAAAATTCTGTACACCATGGTAGAAACAGTCAGTATACTCTTGTTCATAAGGATAAACATATTACTTTGCTTCCTATGTCTCTTGATTCCATTTTGAAAGATGATATTAATAGAGCTCATAAAGAAAAACAAGAGAAAAATAAGAGTGAAAATCATATTGTGGCAAAAGAATTTGAGCAACAAATGAAGCCTAATAATAAACCATCTAGTGTTGCTTCTGAAATTAAATTGAAAAGTGCATGTTTACTTGCTACCAAATCTGATATTGATGAGCTAGATTTTAGCAAATCTGTTTGCTATGCTTTTGTGTGCAAAGAGGCATTATTTTCATTCGAGGACGTGCCTTTCTCTTTGCCTCCTACTGTTACTAACATTTTGCAGGAGTTCGGTGATGTCTTTCCACAAGACGTGCCACCGGGATTACCACCTATTCGTGGGATTAAGCATTAGATTGACTTAATTCCTGGTGCATCGCTACACAACCATGCACCATACCGTCCCAATCTAGAGGAGACAAAGGAGATTATTCTTCAAGTCCAGGAGCTGCTCAACACAGGTTATATACGCGAATCCCTTAGTCCATGTGCTGGTCCTATTATTCTAGTGCCAAAAAAGGATGGTACATTACGTATGTGTGTTGATTGTAGAGGCATTAATAATATTACTATTCATTATCGTCATCCTATTCCTAGTCTCAATGATATGCTTGATGAATTGAGTGGCTCTACAATATTCTCCAAAGTTGATTTGCGTAGTTGATACCATCAAATTCGTGTGAAATTGGGGGATGAATGGAAGGCAACATTTAAAACTAAGTTTGGATTGTAATGTTGGAAGTCTGGGAACGGGGGTCCCCACACTTGCCTGTCTGCGGCCCGCGGCGTGGCTCCATCAGCGGCCCTATACGGCCCATCTTCACTAGCAAACACTTAGGACCCTCGTGAGGAAGACGATGAAAGACCTCCTCAGGGGCGGCCTCACCAGGCTGGCTCGCGAGGGGCGGAGAGATCAAGGCAAGGGACACCTCACGAGGTTTGTGTGATGCAAGCCATGACGACTGGAGAGGCAAGCGCAGTGTCCTCATTTCCTCTTTGGTGCTAAAGAGGCAAGCGTAGGCGAGGAGTCCCGTGGCATCAGGCAATGGTTTCCATATCGGTGCAACAAGACCAAGACCAGTAGGACAGCAGGATGGAGGTCACCGTGGAGCCCAAGACGGCGTCACCACCAGAGCCTTTGGCAGGCAAAGACCATCTTTTGTTAGGATAGCTTGTACTAGTTGTCCCCCTTCAAATTGGCCGTTGTGGGATCCCTTCCCGCCTAATATTTGGGAAGAGGACCAGGGCCACTATATATAGGACTAGCCACCACCGTAGGGAGGGGGCTCGGATGACGGGGGATCATATGATCTCATCTTATCTCATCTTGGACTAGATTCATCCCACCAAAGCCACCACACTCACCAAGCACAAGAACACCTCTCCTCAGAAGGTTGTTCTTACCTTGTAACTATTCATCCTCAGCTGAAGAGGCAATCCACCACACCACACTGGAGTAGGGTATTACACCATATCGGTGGCCCGAACCAGTATAAACTCTTGTGTCTCTTGTTCTTTGGGTTCGTCGAGCTAGGCCGTGAGATCATGATGTGTGCGAGATAGAGAGGGGGAGAGATCTTCGTGCACACCCCAGTGTTCGAACCTCAAGGGTTTTGCCAGAACTCGAAATCTGACATTTGGCGCACCAGGTAGGGGTGCGCTTAAGCTTTCCCCTTCGTCAATCCGCACTTCGTCACTCCACCAAGTTCATGGCCGACACTCGCCGCGCCCATTCTGAACGCCGGGACGCCCTCGCCACCCGTGTCGCTCAGACCGCCCCTGTCGGCGGGCCTCCCTATTGTTCTCCGTCACCCGTCGCCAACGCCGCCACCGGCCTGGCGGGAAACGAGCAGCAAGCTTCCTCACTGCAACCCTCCGTGCTGCGAGATGGCCGCACTGCCACCCCGTCGCTGACTCCAGCCGGCTCATCGTCTCACGCTCGCCGCGCACCCACGGACACGCAGGCCACGCTGCTCGTGGCACGCGAGCTCCTATGCTACCGCTCGGTCGACGACCTCTACAAGGACTGGTTGGACCGCATCGACGAGCTCGTCAGCGTCATGAGGGGCTCTTCTGCACCATCCCTCTCCCTGCCTTGCCCGCCCCCGGCTGCGGGCGATGTGGCTCATGGAGCGCCTCTGTCCCCTCTACACAAAGATGGCACCCTCCGCACCGAGATGTGCAGCTCATGGAGTGCCTCCACCTCCTCCGCGTTGAGACGGCATCCTCGCTCCAAGATGTGCGGTCCCGCAGCATGATCCCCCGCGCCATGTGCCCGCGCATGAAGAAAGCAGTTGCCAAGAGATCCCTCGCCCGCAAGAAAATGCTCCACCGCTCCCAGCACCGCCACGTCAGGATCACTTGCCATGGCAGGGCCATGCGCAACTTGCCGTGGCGGCGCAGGGACACCAAGATCAAGCTCCGCCTCCACGACAGGCCCCGGTGGCCACGGCAGGCTGACACGCCTTCACTCTTGAGCTGCGTAGTGTCGTTTGGCCGGGAAAGTTCAAGCCGGATCTTCCTCCTCGCTACGACGACACCCTCGACCCAGCGGAGTTCTTGCAGCTCTACGAGCTGAGCATTGAGGCGGCCAACGGCAATGAAAAGGTCATGGCGAATTGGTTCCCCATGGCTCTCAAGGACGGCGATCGCTCATGGCTCCTGAACCCACCCCTGGGCTCGATCTCCTCCTGGGATCAGATGCGCGACAGCTTCATCGCCAACTTCCAGGGAACTCGCGACCACCCCCCGTCCGCGGGAGACCTACGCCAGTCAAGCAACAACCGGGAGAGACCCTCCAGAAATACATCCAGCGCTTCAACAGCGTGCGCCTCAAGATCCCCAAGGTGACGGACGAGGCCATCATCTCAACATTTTCCGATGGCGTCCGCGACATCAAGATGAAGGAGGAGCTCGCCATCCATGAGGAGTTGTGCACGACTTTGGAGCTGTTCAACATAGCAACCATGTGTGCAAGAGCTAAGGAGGGGCGTCTCTCCCTCCTCGAGCTCCCTGCTGCGAATCCAGAAGAGAAGAAGGCTAAGGTCAAGGACGAGAAGCACAAAGGGGTGGCCATAATCACGGTAGAGCCAGATACCAAGCGCGGCCGAGACCTCCCCGAGTCGTCCAAGGGCAGCCATACGTTTTGCGCCTTCCACAACATGCGCAGCCACAACATCAACGATTCTCAAGAGCTCAGGGCCAGCAAGATGGACGCTTCGATCGACGCCCCGAGCGCAACGCCCGGGGCTACAGCCGAGGAGGTGGACGAGGTGGAGGATGTTGGGACAACCGCGGCCCTCGCCAGGAGTGGCACTGATGTAGGGTAGAACCCTATAGGCCGATCTTTCACGAAAGGAGCGGATCCCGCGAAGAACACAAGGAACACGATGGAGAAAAGAGGGAAAACACAAGGGGAATCACAAGAGGAAACACTAAACCAACACGAATAAGTCGCACATGCGCTAGATCCTCGAGTACATAAGGAAAGATACACGATCCACGGACAACTAAGGACGATACAAGGGTAGCCGGTCTTCTCCGTGAGGAGGTCTTGATGTTCTTCCCTAAAGAGGGGTCTTGAATCCGCTTGAAGGATCTTCTCCGGTGGAGGCTCGAATCTCCGTGGAGAAGGTACCCAAGTGGATGAGCGTAGCTCTATCTCTCAAATGAGCTAAACCAACGCTACCATAACTAGGAGGAGGTGGGGGAGTATATATAGTGCTAGCCCATGAAGGGGTAAGTGAGAGGGGGGATACATGGGCCCTTGGCCCGAGTCTTTGCACGCAGGCAGGCCGGAAGTTCCTGGTGGGGCCGGAAGTTCCGGGCTCCGGATGTTCCGGGCAGGTTCCGGCCGGGTTCCAGGCTATCCAGAGAGTTGGCGCGCGCGGGGCTGGTCTGGACTCCGAGGGTCGGAGGTTCCGGGCAGGCCGGAAGGTCCGGCGGCCGGAAGTTCCGGGAAGAGGCCGGAAGTTCCGGCTTTCCAGAAGCTTGTCCCTGCTTCTTCTTCCTTCTTCGTTTCCAGGCTTCCCTCGCGGATGGTGTAGTTGTTCCTTGGCGCTTGCACTCCTCCTTGTCGTCCATAGCGTTCCGACAATACCTATGCATGCACAGGGAGAAGTGTCAAGTAGTATACCATCCTCGAAGGGGTCAAGTGAGCACGTGTAAAGGAGATGATTCACCTTTGTGTATGTGAAGTAGATGTCGCACGTGTCATTCGCCGAACGGACTCTTGACATGGTGATGTCCATAGGATGCTCCGCATCATCTCCCCTCCCTTGGGGAAGATCCGACCTCGGATCGAAATCCAAATCACCATGGGAAAGAGATGGCGTCGCCGTGTAGGAGTGGTCGATCACCAAGTTCTCGTCATCTTGAAGCTCAAAATGGGCACTCTCCAATGTCGCACCATCTTGGGATTCCTTCAAAAGGAGCAAAGACAACAAACACTTGGAAAAACAAATGTGGTTAGCGTTAGTGCAAAACCAAGCATTCAAGAGGTGATTCACCAAACAAGTGTCGTCATCATGCAAAGCATATGGTTTGACAAAGGATTGTGACATGGCATATAAGCACATAAATTGAGCACAAGCAAATATATCATGGGGACTAGCATGTGAATGTGAGGTAGTGATGCAAATATGTGTGACAAGAGAAGAAGCATCTACCTCAAGTTCATAGGAAGCATTCACAAATTGCTCAATGAAAGGTCTATGGTAGGCATATGAATCATTCACAACACCGAGGAAGATAAAGTGTCTAAACACATGGGACAAGTGCAAAGACAATCCAAGCATAATGTGCATAGGGTGTAGTGAAGATAGTACGACACTCAACACAATAGAAAGAGTAATTATTCATTGTGTGTGAAGCAACCAAGGAAAGCATGTACCAATCATTGGGACATGATATATGTGAAGAAACAACATTGTTGCAACCAAACATGTGATAGGAGCAAGTAATCCAAGAATTGGATGCAACACACAAGGCATATATATCATGATGCATGGAACGGTGAAAATGACAAGTTGAAGCAAGATCTCTAACATGTGTGTAATCAAGTGGTGCAAGTCTCATGGTTTGGGGGTTCTCAAAAGAGAAGGATATCACCTTGAAAGCATGTCCTTGTGTGTCCTTCACAATGTCGAAGTACAATCAAGTGCGATGTAGAATCGTTGTGGTAGGAGGTGGTTCGCTCTCAAGAGCTCGGATTGTCAACTCACGTGATGTGGAAGTTGACACAAGGTCCAAGTATCCTACACATGCACACAACAAAACAAAGAACGTATGCGCATGGTAAATAAACAAATCATCCATCATGATGGTTCTCTTCTCTTGCACATAGCCATTAGAAGCACAAGTGTTTGAATAATATGATGCAACAATGGCAATATTCATGGCACTAGGTATATGGTGCAAAGAGGTAAGACAAGCATGCTTCACAAAAATATGTCAAAATCTCCTAATATATGTGAGAATGCTATGGGGGCAAACTCATTATCAAGATTAGGGGCATTGTTGCACTCAATACATGTCAAATCATCTAGGATGAGAGATGCAACATATGGAGAGATATGACAAGAAGAAATAATAATCATGTGCAAAGCTTGTAGATGGTTGTCATCAACCGGATGAAAGTGAGCAAGTATGAATCATTGGGGATGCAACATAAGCAAGCATAGTAATCAAGTCGTGCAAGCTAGTAGTGCGAAGATGCAACATACTAGAGGAAATCATGGCAATCATGTCATGTGAGCAAATAATAGGCATAGGCAATGCACATGACATATCGCAAGAACGGACACAAAGCAAGATCATAGTATAATCATAGGCATGGGGCACAAAGCAAATATGGCAATAAAAAGTGATATCTCCACCAAGCTTGCAAATACACATACAAGTAGTAGAATCAATCATCATGTGTACTGCAAATCATGGGTCACAAATGCATGGCAAATGCATGGGAATGAGCATATCATGCAAAGTGAACGTGGCAAGATGGGCATAGAATATGTAATGGACAATAATCCATAACCATGTGAGGGACATGTAGAATAAATGCGTGAAGTCTTTGCGCGAAGAAAGCGGTGGGAAGGATAATCCATGGGATCTCAAGTCATCATTGCTCTCTAGA
The DNA here is from genome assembly GCF_018294505.1 of Triticum aestivum. NCBI lineage: Eukaryota > Viridiplantae > Streptophyta > Magnoliopsida > Poales > Poaceae > Triticum > Triticum aestivum. The sequence goes on from NC_057803.1 coordinate 254,267,775, forward strand.
GCTCGTTTTGCCAACTCGTGGGATTCCGAGGTTGACAAGTATTCATGGGTACCTACACAAAGGAGACACAAACCAAAGAAATTGTGCGCGTGGTAAATGTACACATCATTAATCATGATGTGTATTTGCACGTGGAAGTTAGCACAAGATAAGCATCGCTCAAAGAAACTTGATGCATGGTATAAGAACATGTCATCCATCATGAAAGAATAGTTATTGTGTATAACATGATGGGGATGCAAATTTAGCATACAAGTATATGGCACATCAATAGCATGTTTATTCATGGGAAGCATATTGTGCACATAAGTATTGGGATCATGCAATGGATGGGAGTGATCAAAATCTCCAAACATGTATGAGGAAACTATGGTGGTCTCCTCATGAGCAATAATGGAAACATCATATGGAGAAAATGGACAATATCCAAAACAATGCATATCCGAAGCTAGGTGCTTATGGCATGGCATATGAGATAAATGATGCAAAGGTAGCATGTCAATATCATCACAAGAGAAACAAATGCCAATAACCATAGGCTTGTCACCTATGCCATATGTGCAAATTGGGTTTATTTTAATAGCATATACATAGTCACTATGAAGAGATTGCAAATATGACATATGATTGATCTCATGCATAGCATATGACAAGTCAAGCGGATTGGCAAACATGATGTGACCAAGAGAATTAGCACAAGAAATCCTATGTAACATGGCATCACAACTAAAAGACTCCACATGGCAATCATCATACTCATCATAAATGGGTAAATCATTGTATGGGGAAATCATACTAGCATGAAGCATGTCAATAGGGGGATCAACATCATGCAAGCAATCAATGTCATGAATGTCCACTAGTGGGACTGGAGCATCACTTTCACCTATGTTACCTTGTTCATTCCACTCAAGTGGTGTAGGTGAGGTGGGAAAGACAAAATGGTGGCCATCTTCATCTTGATGGAACCATGTGCGGGGTGCATCGTATTCCACCATGGCCATCATCTTGTCCAAAGGGAGGACGAAGTCATCGCGAGTCGGCGAGTCGTCATAGATGGGACCTAGCACCAAATGAGAAGACACAATAGTGGTAGAGGTCAAGTCGTTAGTGTTGAAAGTGGCCTCTCATGACCTATTAACTATCTCACTCTCTCTATGTGGTGGTTCACTCACTCCCACAAAATAGGTGCACTCAATCTCACGTATGGCGGAGTCACTCATCTCACTCAAGTGGTGGGGGTTGTGGCTCTCCTCACATGGGAATAGTGGAAACACATCACATATGGGGCTAGTGGTGAAGTCACTCTCACTCTGAATATGGTGGCTAAAGTCACTCAAATCATCACATGTCGCCGCGGTCGAAGGTAAAATCCCATGCTCAACCGTCTCGTTGTTGTCGCCGTGGATGAAGGCCGAAGATGTCACATCATCACTCTCGCCTCCTAAGATGGTAGCATCATCCTTGCTCGTCACCATGTCGCTTGCCTTCAAAGCTTGGTCCTCAAATGGCTCCGTAGTCGTAGTCGTTGCCGCACTGTCTTGATAAAGAGTCGAAGTAGACTCGGCACCATCAATGCCGCAAAGAGGGATGGCGGTGAAGTCGAACTTGGGAGCATCCTCTTGGAGCTTGTCGGGCTTGGACATCATGGTGGTACTAGCCTCATGCTTGTTCTCATGGAGCTTGGTCATCATGAAGTGAGCTTGGGGTGGAGAAGCATTGGCCTTCATGAGTTCTTGTTCTGCCTTGAGAGCACCAATGTAGTTGTCGTCGAGGGACTTGTAGTTCGCGTGGAAGATCGTCTTGGAGACATCATTGTGCAATCCCATCATGAAGTGGAACTTCATTAAAATGGGGTCGTCCATGCCGGCTCGTCGCAAGGCAATATTCATCTCCTTGAAGTACTCATTGATGGACTTGGATCCTTGTATGGTGTACTCCAATTGGCATTGAAGTTTTTCCGTGTAGGTTGGAGGCACGAACTCTCGCCGCAAAGCTCTCTTCGTCTTGGGCCAACTTATGTCGTAGGTCTCCGAAGGTGCGTGAAGCCACCATGTGGACGCCAAGTCGTGGAAGTTCCTTATGGCGCACTTCACTTGATCTTCGGGAGGAACTTGATGTAGCTTGAGGTAGTCGTCCATCAAACGCTCCCACTCGAGATACTCATCGGGTTCTTGAGTCCCATAGAAAGGAATCGCGTGGTCTATGTCGAGGTCGTAGTAGCTCGTGGAATCCATGGACTTGAGCTTGGGGAGCTTCTCTTGAGGTGCTTGTGGGTGAAGATCTCGTATGTCCGTAGGCGAAGATGCCAAGGGGGATGGTGAAGTCATTGAGCGGTTGTTGGTGTTGATCTCTTGACCTTCACGTCCTTGTTGGTGATGGTGTCGATTCCGATGTCAACTTGCTGGAGATGGTAGCTCGGAGGCATGTGCTCTTGAGCGTCTTCTCGAAGATGAGGAAGACCGCTTGTAGGCCTTGATGAGGGCCTTGATCTCCTCCATTTGAGATTGCATCTTGGCATCGGTGGAGTTGTTCGTGGCATCAAACTCGTGGTTGTTGTTGTAGACTGAAGATGAAATGCCTTGCCTATCCATCACAAGACTCAAGCAAATATGAGTGGGAGAAAGAGAAGAACGAATACCAAATGTACCTTGACCGAAGTTGAAAGTGGATCAATGATCACTCCAATGTGGACAAGGAAATAGCACAATTGGTACCAATTCTTGTCGGTTTCTCATACCTACACAAATAAGGCTTATGGTGGAGCTCGGTGAGGATAGTGGCACAAAAATTTGGTGCAAAATGTTAGCAAGAGTCAATAATGTTGAAAGAGATTCACAAATTCGCAAGTGAAACAAGTAGACCAGTAGCAATATGTGGCACACGGAAACACACACACGGATAGATAAATGGGGTCGTGCAACCAAGGAATGAGCTCAAAATGTGGAATCCATGGAAAATGCTCTTGTTGCACAACTCTAGAGAGACGCTAGCACGATTGCTCAATAGGCGGATAGGACACTTGTGCACAACCTATAGGAGACAAAAATGCAACGACTTCTATCCCAAGTATGCTATGTATATGATGTTCCGGTGGTATGATCCAAGATGATCGGATATGACAATCTTATGCAATGTGGTATGATGCTATGGCACTTGCTTGTGTGCTCACTCTTTTTCTTTTCTTAAAAGCTTATTCTTTTTTCTTCTTCTTTGTATGGCCACTTTGCGAAATGCACAAACCAAGATACCTATTATGTATATGCGGGAACAAACTTGAGGCACACAAGATGATATGATACTAATATGGTATGGTATGTATGCAATGTATGGTTTAGATCACTAATGTGCACAAGTAACGTTGCTGACAATACACAAATGGCTAGTCTCAATAGGCAAGTGACGCAAAATGGGCTCGGGGTTATCAATGCAATGGCAAGGGAATATACAATGGAGGTATACCACGATACCAAGATGATATGGAGGTTACCGCCCATGTCGATGATGAGTGGCGGTGCTCTTGATGGAGATACCAAGATGATGGAAACTCGTCCCTAAGTAGCCGAAACACCTTAGGAAACGGAAAAACCGCGGACTCAAAATCTCAAATGTCAAAATGGTGGTAGCGGGATGCGATGGTGGTGTTGCGGAAGCTCAACAGGATTGCGGTAATGCAATGATGGGTTATGCTATTAGGCAATGCAGAAGTGGAGGGTTATTGGGTTATGTGAGTCGGAGTTGGAAGCACGGTCCCTAAGTAGCCGAAACACCTTAGGAGACACAACTCACAACACAAACAAAATTGGGTTAGGTTGGGGTGGCGGAAGTGTATGGTGGGTAAGCCTATGCGAAAGTGGTGGTGGTGGTTGATGAGGAAGCAACTATCCCTAAGTAGCCGAAACACCTTAGGAGACTCAAGTCACAACTCAAACAACCGCTAATGCTATGGGGAACAAAATTGGTTATGTTGCGGAAGTCGGTGGTGGTGTAGCGGATGATGTGGTGGAAGCCCTAGGCAAAGATGCCAAAATTCACAAAATTTGATGGGGTGAAAAGGTGGTGAAACCAAGGTGAGGTCCTCGGCCACGTCGATGGCTTCAAAACGAGCCAAATAACACTCAAATCGGATTTTGGAGCGAAAAGGTGTGATGAAAACGGTGAAGGAGGGTGATGCTGAAATTTCGGGGAAAGTTTTTGGTTAGGCCGGAAGTTCCGAGCTCCGGAAGTTTTGGGGGTTGGCCGGAAGTTCTGGGGGTTGGCCGAAAGTTCTGGGGGTCGCGGAAAAAGTGCGGGGAGTCTGGGGTTTTTTGGGGTAAACTTTCTGTTTAGCCTGGAAGTTCCGCGGTAAAGACGGAAGTTCCGGGGGAGTCCGGAAGTTCCGGGGGTCGTGGAATTTCTTCCGGGACGAACCCTAAATTCCAGATCTGAGAATGGGGGTGGAAATCTCGATTTCCAAGGTCAAAATAGGGAAGATTTTGTGGATAGAAATGGGGGAAAAGATGGGGAATGCTAGATCCACTTGAGACACAACGAATCCATGGATCAAAATCAACAAAACTTCGTCAAACCAACAAATCACAAAAAAAATTGGGGCTATTTTTGGTGGGGATTTCCGAAATTGGGGAAGAACACAAAAAAATTAGGCTATAAAACAAAGAGGGGAGGCTCTGAAATCGTGATCAACATGGATCTAGATACCAAGATGATGTAGGGTAGAACCCTATAGGCCGATCTTTCACGAAAGGAGCGGATCCCGCGAAGAACACGAGGAACATGAGGGAGAAAAGAGGGAAAACACAAGGGGAATCACAAGAGGAAACACTAAACTAACACGAATAAGTCACACATGCGCTAGATCCTCTTGTACATAAGGAAAGATACATGATCCACGGACAACTAAGGACGATACAAGGGTAGCCGGTCTTCTCCGTGAGGAGGTCTTGATGTTCTTCCATAAAGAGGGGTCTTGAATCCGCTTGAAGGATCTTCTCCGGTGGAAGTTCGAATCTCCGTGGAGAAGGTATCCATGTGGATGAGCGTCGCTCTATCTCTCACATGAGCTAAACCAATGCTACCCTAACTAGGAGGAGGTGGGGGAGTATATATAGTGCTTGCCCATGAAGGGGTAAGTGAGAGGGGGGATACATGGGCCCTTGGCCCGAGTCTTTGCACGCAGGTAGGCCGGAAGTTCCGGGCAGGTTCCGGGCTATCCAGAGAGTTGGCGCACTCGGGGCTGGTCTGGACTCCGGGGCCCGGAGGTTCCGGGCAGGCCGGAAGGTCCGGGGGCTGGAAGTTCTGGGCAGAGGCCAGAAGTTCTGGGCTTTCCAGAAGCTTGTCCGTGATTCTTCTTCCTTCTTTGTTTCCAGGCTTCCCTCACGGATGGTGTAGTTGTTCCTTGGCACTTGCACTCTTCCTCGTCGTCCATAGCATTCCGACAATACCTATGCATGCCCACGGGAGAAGTGTCAAGTAGTATACCATCCTCGAAGGGGTCAAGTGAGCACGTGTAAAGGAGACGATTCACCTTTGTGTATGTGAAGTAGATGTCGCACGTGTCACTCGCCGAATGGACTCTTGACATGGTGATGTCCATAGGATGCTCCGCATCAGGCACGACCAGCCTCGCGAGGACCACTGGGAGGACCAGCCTCGTGAGGGCGCCTGGAGGGACCAGCCTCGCGAGGATCGTCCTCAGGGCAACCCTAGTCTCCCCCTGCTGCCGCCACCAAGGAGGAACGATGACCACCAATAGGACGAAGGGGCTGGGGGCTTCCAGGAGCCACGCGCCATCGCCTGCATCTTAGGTGGCGCTCAGGCCCCAGCTTCCCATCGCATCTTCAAGCAGTTCTCTCGCGAGGTAAATGCAGCCCTCCCCAAGATCGAGGTAATGCGCCCGCTCAGATGGTCCAAGTACGCCATCACCTTTAGCTCGGCAGACCATCTCAAATGCGTGGCGACCGTCGGCGTCCTCCCGATGCTGTGTTCACCCGTCATCAGCAATGTCCATGTCACCAAGACCCTCATCAACGGCGGCACAGGGCTCACTGTCCTATCCGTTGAGACGTTTGACATCCTTCAAGTGCCATACAATCAGCTCCAGCCCACCAAGCCTTTCTCAGGAGTGACTGACGGCTCCACCACCCCGATAGGGCAAGTTCGTCTCCCTGTCACCTTCGGTCAGCGCGACAACTACCACACCGAGCTCGTCGACTTTGACGTCGCCCACCTCTGCCTGCCGTACAATGCCATCCTCGGGTACCCAGCGCTAGCCAAATTCATGGCAGTCACCCACCATGGCTACAACGTCCTCAAGATGCCGGGAAGTGGCAGAATCATCACAGTCCCCTGCGAAGAAAGAGACGTGGTGTGCTCCCTCGAGCGCACCTTCCAAGCTACAGCAGTTGAAGACTCTGGCAGCGCATATGTGCAGTACCCTCCTGAGGCCAACCCCAAGAAGAAGAAGTAGCTACTCCGCGCTGGGCCTCAGGGGAGCGGCGCCTCCGGCGGCGCCACCTCAGAATCGTTGCTCGCGCCTGGCGCGCCTCCTTCCCGCGCATAGGGAGGCGCACCCGGCGTCCTCCTCGGGCAGGGCTCGGGGCTCTCTTCTGGAGGGCCTCAGACCTGGCCAATATCACGAGGGAGGCGCTCGGGCACCATGTGGAGGTGTTCTTCGCGGCATGCTTCCCTCAAGAGGACTCCGGGCGAGGAGCGCCTAGCGCTCAGGAGTTCATCGTCAAGACCACTCATGAGCTTCAGGAAGCAAGTGCAATATGCGGCGACCGCCGCCCACCTGGTGCCGCTGCCCATCCAGGCGAGGGTGGTGAGCTGCACGTCTGCATCGACATTCCGGGGCTCAATAGGGCCGCATCTCAGGAGTGCTTCTGGCCTTCGCACGCTGAACGGTGTGAGGGTCCACCTCGCAGCTACGTTCGCATGCCATTCGGCCTGCCGAGAGTGGTGACCGCCTTCCAGTGCAACCTGCGGAGCATCCTGGCAGGTCAGGAGGCCGGGCATCACGCAGTCCTGGCGGAGATGCAGGCGGTCCTCAGGAGGCCACCTGAGCCTCCAGAGCCTCCCGAGGATCTGGGTCTCGACGGCTCATGAGGAGTGACTTCTTCGCCATGTGCCTTCAGCTACCCCAACACTCCTTCGACAACCAAACCAGGTGACATTTTCCATGTTTATTTAGCTGGGACCGCCCCCTGGGCTGCATCAATCCCAGTCCGTGTGGGTCTGTCCCTGCGGCATATATCCGCTGGCATCTTTAGTTCACCCTTCTGGGGGCGCCCCTCGGGCTGCATCATCCCCAGGCCGCTAGGGTCCGACCCAATGGCATGTAACGTTCTTGCATTTACCTGAGCTAGTTCGCTTTCCATGCATAATCTATCTGTGGTTATCACCCGCTTGATTGTCACCCACCATGGGAGTCGCGCGCCGATGGTCTTTCTTCAGGATCCTTCGCATAAGAAGGCTATGCACGGCGTTTGTGCTCGGGCCCGTCCCTGCGGCGTCGATACATACAATGGTTGAGCTTTGTCTAGCGGGCCGGCCCCGTTCGCATCACCTCCTGGGGTCGTTGGTGCTCGGCCTTCTCGTGCGATAACCTCAGGTAATTCATTCGGCGCAGGTTGTCTAACCATCTCGCAGGAATGCCACAACCATCAAGAACCAAGACCAGGCACAACCCGCCTTGAGGTAGGGCCTCATGGGTCCCGCAATAGCTCACGAGTGCCCATACACACCTTGTCTAACCCTACCGTGCAAGCCACGTGTCAGGGCGGGGCTGTACATGCCCCGGGGGCTCTCTGTAGTAGGGAGTCCCCTCCCACGTGCTTACCAAGGAGAAGACCACGATGAAAATGTTGAGTGGCTCTCATTTGAATACTTGTTGCTGGCAGTCGACACTGCCGAGGAGCGACTATGCCCGTGCAAGTACAGAAGCGCTATGCCCGCGCTGGTGATAAACAACTGAGGGCGGCCTCATGGCCGTATCAATCTTAGGGAGCCTCTGAGCTCAGTGTCTGGCCCCATCGCAATACCTCCCCTCGGGAGAGTCGCGCGAGGGGGCTAGGCACGGGGGCTGCGCTCGGGTCACGCCCAAGCATACGCCACCCTGCCAGGTCCCTCGGACCTGGTCGTCGCGCGCCCTCCCAAGCAGAGCCAAGGTACGAAGGCCGTTTGAATGTCAAGGGGGACTCCTGAGCATCGCGGCTCAGGAGCCTAACTAACCACGTAGCCCCTCACACCTTGGTCCGTCCTGGTGACCCGGACAGCCCAATGGCGGCTGAGGTATGCGTGGGGTCGGACCCTGCCGACATAGAACACTAGGCCTACTCCCAGATCTCCTTTCAAGAGGCTGTTTGCGCGTCAAGGGGGACTCCTGAGCATCGCGACTCAGGAGCCTAACTAATCACGTAGCCCCTCAATCCTTGGTCCGTCCTGGTGATCCGGACGGCCCAACGGCGGCTGAGGTATGCGCAGTGTCGGGCCCTGTCGACGTAGAACGTAAAGCAAATGGAAAGGAAATCGCAGAATTTCAAAGTAAATATTACAAGACTTATTGTTCTCCTGAAACCAAACGCGAGTTTGACGCCTCCTCAAGGCATGGTGCATATTGGAGAAACTAAAACGGGAAAGGAGCCGCCAGCAAGTTATCCCGTCATCCCTGTACACCGCCGTCGCGTGCAAGGGATGCTTCTTCTTCAACGGCGTCACATTCACCTGTACCACCAGATGGAGTTGCAGAATCAGTAGCACTGCCGGTCAGGGGCGGGGGAGCAAAGGCGCGGAACCTCTTTAGTAGGGCCTCCACCTGACCCTTCACAGCTGCAGCAGCGCCCTCGCAATGCTCGTCTTCTACAGGCTCCAGCAGCTCATCAAGGCGGGCGGCAGGATCGCGGAGACGGAGGTGGCTGAAGACGCGCGTCAGCGCGGCTGAGGAAAGAACGCGGGCTTCCTCCTCTACCATGGGGCCGATGCCGCTCACAACGTCCTCCAGCACACCGACTAGATAAGGAAGCAGCTGGGTGGGGCCCTCGTCGTCGGCGGCCAGCGGCTCCTCCAAGCCCTTTCTCGTAGAGTGATTGTAGCACCGTCCGAGACCTCTCCTCCATGAGCTTGAAGGCTGTGCGGTCCTCAGCTAGGTCCTTTGCCTTGGCGTCAAGCTCGGCCTTCTCCGCCTTCAGCTTCTGCTCCAGATCCTCCAGCCGGCTGTGCTCCGTGGCCTGTGCCTTTGCCAACTGCTCTAGTTCGGCATCGTGTTCCTTAACGGCATCCTCTTGTGCCTTCATCCTCTCCTCCTCCGCCTTGCGGCCTAGGGCTTCTTTCGTGCGCTCCCTCCGCATGGTCTCCAGCTCAACCTCCAGTGACCGACATCGGTCATGGGCGGCCCCGACATCCTTCAACGCCACCTCGTGGGCGGCCACAACTTGGGTGACGGCCTCCCTGTCCTTCTCGGAGTCCACAGCAGCCTGGCTCAGTATCGCCCGGATGGACACATCGGAGTAAAGCCAGCCAGAGACCAGCTCCAGGCGCCTGTCCACTAGGCGACGATCGGTGCCTTGAAGATCTTCTCGCAGCAAGGCCATCGCAGAAAGAGCGTGCTCCAGGACGTCAGGAGAGGTGGAAGAACCCGGAGACAACAATGCGGCAGAAGGAGGAAGATGCGACGTCGTCACCATGGCCTGGGAAGCCAGAAGCTCCTGAGCTTCGAGGACCCCAGCGCCCGAGCCGGGCATTGGCACCTCCGGAGCTAGCGGGGCCTCGAGGGCTGACTCCAACCGAGGATGCTCCACCAAGCCTCTTGAGGATGATCGGGCTGGACAAGCATGACCGCCGTCGCTGCCCTTATCCATGGAGAGGGGTGCGGCCGTAGGAGGCGATCTGGGCTTGAGCAGTACCACCTTGTCCCCCTTTCTCTTCTTTGCCACGGGTGTCGGCCTAGTTGCACAACGAAGAAGAGTCAAGGACGAGCAGCAGAAGCAAGAACAAGGCAGGACAAGAACACTTACTGGTCCACCGCAGCGTAGTCCCTTCGCTTCGTAAGCTTGAAGCCCGAGAGCCTCGCAGCCCGAGGCACAAGCGCGCGGGCTTCAGAAGCAAAAGCAGGGGCAGCAGATAGACCGGAAGAAGCTCCACGCGGTGTCGAGGCAGGAGTGTCGTCCTGGGAGAGCAGCGCCGACCTGCCCTTCGTCGGAACCACGGGCGGCTCCTCCCTCTCCGGGAGGATGCCGGCCTCGTCATCGTCATCAGGCAGGGTGCGGAGGATATCGGCCTTGTGTGCAATGGGTAGGTCTCCCCCATCCCCTCAGGGGTCGCCTACGAGTCGCACTCCTCGTCCTCCTCATCTTCCCCATCCCTGCAGGAATCAAAAGAAGACACGTCAGCCGTCGCTGTCACCACCGGGACTCCAGGGGCACGAGCGGCACTAGGCCGCGCCCGTCAAAGGTGGGCATGGTGGCCATGACCAGCGGTCCGTCCTTCCGAAGGAACAAGGGAACGTGGGCACTCGGCGGATACTCTAGGTCGTCCCCGGCCAAATGGCGGAGAGCCACGGCCAGCTCCCCTTCAGACAAGCCCCCGAGACTCAAGCGAAGCTTGTCCTCTCCGTCCCCGAGCATCCACAAGGAGCGCGAGTGCGCCTGGAGAGGAGCCACCCGCAGCATCAGGAACTCCCTCAGGAGCATGGCCCCTGTCAGCTTCGCCGGCTTCGCGTTGCCCGGCCTCAGGTTGGCGGTCATCTTCTCCAGCACCGACTTCGCCCGGTCATCAGTAAGCTTCATGCGGGACCACCCCTCATCAGACTGGGGCATCTCCGTCGGCAGCTTCAACCATGGGTGGACGCACTTGGCATCCATCATGACCCACTTGCTCCTGAAGCCATCGGCCTTCTTTCCAGCCTTCGAGATCGCGTTGGCCCTGCCGGCTGTGATGAAGTTGGCGCAGCCCGAGGTGTGGCCGTCGTTGATTCGGAGTAAGAAGAAGTGGTGCAGCAGTGCCACGAACAGCATCACCCTGACATACGCCTCACAGTAGAAGGCAAAGATTGATAAGAGAAGAACGGAGTTGGATGGAGATGGAGGATTGCATAGAAGAAGTCGGGGAAGGGGGAACCAGGCCAGCGACGACGCTTCTCATAAAGAAGGGGTAGAAGGAGCTCTTCCAAACCTCCGGTACGGCAGAGCTAGCCCGGAGCTTGGTCTTCCCCCTCTCGTTGTTTTCCCCCGCCGTCAGCAGGAGCATGGCGGCGAGGTTCTTCTCCGAGACATTGGGCGCGTCCAGAGCCGGCTCGTACCAGGTAGGCGGCGAAAGAACCTTGGGCTTTCGAGGCACCATTGGTCGGAATTTCGGAAGGGGATTGAAGCAGATCTGGAGATTTCGGAAGCAAGGAGCGAGAGAGGGGATCTGGAGCAAGGCGAAGGAAAGCAATGAAGGCAAGTGTTGCCTGCACCGTCCAATTTGTCAGACAGGCAGTTGCCGAGGCAGCTGGGGAAGCTGAGACGCCCATGTCCAATCAATCGCCACACGCCAACCGTGGCCATAGGCTGTTGGGGCCCACGGCGCTCCGCACTTGCCCTTTGGCTTCACCTCGAAGCCAAGCCCGAGCGCTCCTTGGGCCCGGGGGCTACTGTCGATGTTCTAGGAACGGTGGTCCACAGACTTGCCTACCTGTGGCCCGCGGCGTGTCTCCATCAGTGACCCTGTACGGCCCATCTTCACCAGCAAACACTCAAGACCCTCTCGAGGGGCCAAGCCTCACGAGGCGGATGACGCAAGACCTCCTCAGGGGCGGCCTCACCAGGCTGTCTCACAAGGGGTGGAGAGATCAAGGCAAGGGACACCTCGCGAGGATTGTGTGACTCAAGCCATGACGACTGGAGCCAGGCAGGCGCCAGCGTGCAGTGTCCTCGTTTTCTCTTTGGTGCTAAAGAGGCAAGCACAGGCGAGGAGTCCCGAGGCATCAGACAAAGGTTTCCATATCGGTGCAACAACACGAAGACCAGTAGGACAGCAGGACGGAAGTCACCGTGGAGCCCAAGACGGCGTCACCACCAGAGCCTTTGGCAAACGAAGACAATCTTTTGTCAGGATAGCTTGTACTAGCTATCCCCTTCAAATTGGCCGTTGTGGGATCCCTTCCCGCCTAATATTTGGGAAGAGGACCAGGGCCTCTATATATAGGACAAGCCACCACCGTAGAGAGGGGGCTTGGATGACGGGAGATCATATGATCTCATCTTATCTCATCTTGGACCGGATTCATCCCACCAAAGCCACCACACTCACCAAGCACAAGAACACCTCTCCTTAGAAGGTTGTTCTTCCCTTGTAACTTTTCATCCTCAGCCCAGAGGCAATCCACCACACCACACTGGAGTAGGGTATTTGATGAGGACATGACTACCTTGGATATGATCAAAAATATTGCATATATGCATATTTGTCAGGTGATTTCTAGTGCAAACTATTCAATAATCTATTTATGTTATCCAGAACAAAAATACTTCACACACTTTTGTGTTTTGTCTAATTGCAGGTGTATGGGACATTTGTATAATCCACATATGAAGATAAGGAAGAAAGAGATGTTTATTTGCTGTCCAAAAAGTTCTCTCACGTCACTTTTGGCCCAAGAGAAGATAGAGTCCAAGTCTCTCACGTTCTGGATTCAGATTCGGACTGTACAGACACACCTGACTCAAAACGCACACAAGTTTTTCATACGGACTCCGAATTGGGTGATTCTTTTTTTGTTGGAAACTAGATTTCGTGCACTATCCAACCCAATTGGAGTCACCTTCAAATTCGTCCGGAGCGTTGAGTTGTGGACGAAACAATCTGATGCTGCAGCAGAATCCGAGTCAAACTACAAGTCCAAAGGTGTTACATCACCTCCACTTGGGCCCATTGGCCTTGTACGACCTAGATTTAGTTTTAGGCTGCCTTGGGACGTCCTCCCACCTCCTTGGCCGCCACCCCTTGCTCCTATATAAGTAGATCCATCTAGTAGCTTTTCCTTGGGATTTGTTTAGTTAAAAGTTAGCCATTGCAACTTCGTGTACTTTGTTTGTGTCCAACGACCAGACCAAGACCGTTTACGGATCCCCACCTTTATCAATACTTCATCTATATTCGCAATATTCAGATTGCTTTATCATATTCTTGCTTGTTCTTCGATTGCTTGCAGGAATAGACCTTCGTGGTCAGGTTGATTGTGCTCTGGCGTGGTCAATAACCTCTCGGAGTTGGTTTAGCGATTGCTAAGGCGCAACATCATGCACGTTTGTAGTCGAATCGTCAAAGTCGTCTCCACCAAATCGATAGTTATCATCTCATCGAAAGATCGGGACACCCCGCCTCTATCAAGTGGTATCAGTTTTCAGGTTGCTCGGTGAGAATTTCCAGTTTTTCCTAGATTAGATTTTTTTCTTACCTATTGTCCAAGAAAAAGCCACAAAAAAAAGTTAGATCTGTTCATCCTTTATCCAAGCCAGTCTGAGCCTTTGCAATTTTCTATTCATTGCTTGCATAGTTGAATTATCGGTTGCATCGTCGTGTCAGTTGCTGGTCTTAGTGTCTAGTTCGTTTAGAGTTTCGAGTTCTGTTCACATTAGTCACGCCACCGCTGCATCATTATCTCTTCCGCTGTCCACCACCCATCCATCAATTTCCACCACGTGCTACCCACCATTCATTGTCATAATAATAGTTGAGATCGTTCACATCTTCACTTGATCCAATCTGCATCTTATCTAGTTTGTTTTGGAAAGAGGGAGAAAAAAAGAGAGAAAAAAAAGAGAGAAAAAAAAGGAAAAAAAAGTCAGAGAAAAAAAGGAGAGAAAGAAAAAAAAAGTGTGAGGAAAAAAAAAAAGAGAAGAAAAAAAAACAAAATTCGGATCTTTTTAGACTCAATCTCGTAGTTGAATTCAGATTGGAATCTGTTTTGTGCACTGTTCAGTAAAACAGGCATAACTTCCTCATACGAAGTCCATTTTGCCTCCGCGAGTACTCAAATGAAAGATAGCGAGGAGCCGCATCTAAATAGTTGCAGAAGCTAGTTCAATATTTGACACCTCAAAATCGGCTTCTAAATAGGTCTTTTTGCCCTCCGAAGTTCGTGAACACAGCTTGTTCCAATTTTTCAGGCCAGTTTTAGAATTCTTTGACTCCTCATATCAACTCGGAATTGAGTGATTCTTTTTGCATTGGAAATCTTGAGTTAGTAGCATTCTTTGAAAGAATTTATCAGGAAATCGGCACAAACTTTTTCAGAGGAAAGTTGGAGACAAAGTTGTTGATATATCCTGCTTGGCTCTTGTTTCACCTCATTATCTTCACTGCTGTTGTGATCTTCACTTATATCTTGCTGTCAAGAGCTACTTAGTATCCTTCATTGATGCTAGTTGTGCTACGTCGTGACCTCATTAGTGTTCTAGGCTCGCGTCTCTAGTCCGGTCTAGCCTAGGACCAGCACAGTACCGTCGTTGGGCGTTTATTCAACATTGCATCTTTGAATTGATTATTGCTAATCTTTTGCTACCATATATAGCCAACCCAGCTCCACATATTTCTACACCGTGTATACGTACGCTCCCCTGGCAATCGCTTTACTCAATATTCGGAGTTACTTGACACCGCTGGTTGCCGATCACCGCCTGCTGCATGGTAAGAACTTGTAAGACATTGATATTTGCTTTACTGTGAGCGTTTTACCACCACATCCTAGTAGTTATAGGAACATTATTTTTGGGTTTTGTTTCTTGTTCTACTAATCATGACAGGATCCAGAGTCAATTCATGGGCTTTGTCGATCGCGGGAGACGTGCCACCACCTTTGCAAATACCACAACCGTCACGAGAGGTGCACAAACATCCAAATGCACATGATGATGAGGACATGACTACCTTGGATATGACCAAAAATATTGCATATATGCATATTTGTCAGGTGATTTCTAGTGCAAACTATTCAATAATCTATTTATGTTATCCAGAACAAAAATACTTCACACACTTTTGTGTTTTGTCTAATTGCAGGTGTATGGGACATTTGTACAATCCACATATGAAGATAAGGAAGAAAGAGATGTTTATTTGCTGTCCAAAAAGTTCTCTCACGTCACTTTTGGCCCAAGAGAAGATAGAGTCCAAGTCTCTCACGTTCTGGATTCAGATTCGGACTGCACAGACATACCTGACTCAAAACGCACACAAGTTTTTCATACGGACTCCGAATTGGGTGATTCTTTTTTTGTTGGAAACTAGATTTCGTGCACTTTCCAACCCAATTGGAATCACCTTCAAATTCGTCCGGAGCGTTGAGTTGTGGACGAAACAATCTGATGCTGCAGCAGAATCCGAGTCAAACTACAAGTCCAAAGGTGTTACATCACCTCCACTTGGGCCCATTGGCCTTGTACGACCTAGATTTAGTTTTAGGCTGCCTTGGGACGTCCTCCCACCTCCTTGGCCGCCACCCCTTGCTCCTATATAAGTAGATCCATCTAGTAGCTTTTCCTTGGGATTTGTTTAGTTAAAAGTTAGCCATTGCAACTTCGTGTACTTCGTTTGTGTCCAACGACCAGACCAAGACCGCTTACGGATCCCCACCATTATCAATACCTCATATATATTTGCAATATTCAGATTGCTTTATCATATTCTTGCTCGTTCTTCGATTGCTTGCAGGAATAGACCTTCGTGGTCAGGCTGACCGTGCTTCCGGCATCGTCAGTAACCTCAGGAGATTGGTTTAGCGATTGCTAAGGCGCAACGTCGTGCACGTTTGTAGTCGGATCGTCAAAGTCGTCTCCACCAAATCGATAGTTATCATCTCATCGAAAGATCGGGACACCCTCGCCTCTATCAAGTGGTATCAGTTTTCAGGTTGCTCGGTGAGAATTTCCAGTTTTCCTAGATTAGATTTATTTTCTTACCTATTGTCCAAGAAAAAGCCACACAAAAAAAGTTAGATCTGTTCATCCTTTATCCAAGCCAGTCTGAGCCTTTGCAATTTTCTATTCATTGCTTGCATAGTTGAATTATCGGTTGCATCGTCGTGTCAGTTGCTGGTCTTAGCGTCTAGTTCCTTTAGAGTTTCGAGTTCTGTTCACATTAGTCACGCCGCCGCTGCATCATTATCCCTTCCGCTGTCCACCATCCCATCTATTAATTTCCACCACGTGCTACGCACTGTTCATTGTCATAATCATAGTTGAGGTCATTCACATCTTCGCCTGATCCAATCTGCATCTTATCTAGTTTGTCTTGAAAAAAAAAAGATAGAGAAAAAAAAAGAGAGAGAAGAAAAAGAAAAAAAAGCGTGAGAAAAAAAAGAGAGAAGAAAAAAAATTGGATCTATCTAGAATCAATCTCGTACCTGAATTCGGATTGGAATCTGTTTTGCGCACTGTTCAGTAAAACAGGTGTATCTTCCTCATACGAAGTCCGTTTTGGCTCCGTGAGTACTCAAATTGAAGCTAGCGACGAGCCGCATCTAAATAGTTGCAGAAGCTAGTTCAATATTTGACACCTCAAAATCGGCTTCTAAATAGGTCTTTTTGCCCTCCGAAGTTCGTGAACACAGCTTGTTCCAATTTTTCAGGCCAGTTTTAGAATTCTTTGACTCCTCATATCAACTCGGAATTGAGTGATTCTTTTTGCATTGGAAAGCTTGAGTTAGTAGCATTCTTTGAAAGAATTTATCAGAAAATTGTCTCAAACTTTTCAAGAGGAAAGTTGGAGAGAGAGTTGTTGTATATCCTGCTTGGCAGTTGTTTTTCATCATTATCTTCACTGCCGTTGTGATCTTCACTTATATCTTGCTGTCAAGAGCTACTTAGTATCCTTCATTGATGCTAGTTGTGCTACGCCGTGACCTTATTAGTGTTCTAGGCTCGCGTCTCTAGTCCGGTCTAGCCTAGGACCAGCACAGTACCGTCGTTGAGCGTTTATTCAACATTGCATCTTTGAATTGATTATTGCTAATCTTTTGCTACCATATATAGCCAACCCAGCTCCACATATTTCTACACCGTGTATACGTACGCTCCCCTGGCAATCGCTTTACTCAATATTCGGAGTTACTTGACACCGCTGGTTGCCGATCACCGCCTGCTGCATGGTAAGAACTTGTAAGACATTGATATTTGCTTTACTGTGAGCGTTTTACCACCACATCCTAGTAGTTATAGGAACATTATTTTTGGGTTTTGTTTCTTGTTCTACTAATCATGACAGGATCCAGAGTCAATTCATGGGCTTTGTCGATCGCGGGAGACGTGCCACCACCTTTGCAAATACCACAACCGTCACGAGAGGTGCACAAACATCCAAATGCACATGATCAGGTTAATGTATCTATACCACCATTTAATGGCCGTTTTAAACCTGCTTTATATATTGAATGGGAGTTCGACATAAAAAATATATTTGCTTCCCATAATTTCGATGAACATAAAAAGGTTAAGGTTGCGGTTGGTTCTTTCACTGGTTATGCTTTGGTTTGGTGGAGTGAATATTGTCGGTTACACCCTGATTATATACCTACTACTTGGGATGATTTGAAACTTGCCATGCGACATACTTTCGTCCCTGCTTATTATACTCGTGACATGATTAAGAAGTTGCAACACTTAAAACAAGGTAGTGAAACTGTAACAAAATATTATGATGATTTACAAACTACCTTGTTGCATTCCTCTTTAGAAGAAAGTGAAGATGATTTTATGGATAGATTTTGGGGAGGATTAAACCGTGATATTCAAGAGATACTAATTCATGAAGAGTGTTATCCTATGGACCATTTGTTTCATCTTGCTTGCAAAGCTGAACAGGAAATAAAACGACGTGTTGGCCACGAGGAGAACAAGCGCACGGTGCACATTCCAAGAGTTGATATGATTGTTCCTTCAACTACTAGGCATACTATGACAACCACATCCGTTGTTGTCAGGACTACATCACCTCCACCATGTGACACATCGCCCCCGAGAGTGGCTACATCATCTGAGTTGATCATAAGAGGTAATGACAAAGGTACTGATCTTCCATCTCTACATGAGAATGATGAATGCCTTGTCAATTTGAATGCACCATCTGATGAGCTACCCACTACTTTGATCACACCACCTATTTTAGAGGACTACGTTGATAATTTGACTTTGCCATGTGATCAAACAACTGAAATACCAACAATTTTGAGTGCACCCATTGAATTAACTATTGATGCAAAAGAACCAATGTTTAATCATTTTGATATGACCTCTAATCTTGGTGATGATTCTGTGTTGAATGACTTATTGCATGTTTGCTTATTTAAGCATGTTGTAGCATGTAAATTTGATGCAAGTAAGGTTTATTCACCAATGTTGGGATGGTTTAATGATGAACATTGTCAATCTTTTGAAATGAATAAGAGCTTCACTTATATGTGCAAACTGAGTTGCAATATTTTCATGCCTTCTACTTCTTGTGCTAATTTTTTGGCTTTAGATTTTATGAACTATGCAAGTTACTCATCTATTCATGTGTCATATATGCAAAAATCAAGGGAAGTAAAAATGGATGACATATACATATACAACATGTACACCTTGTCTCTTTTGTTAGCCACATTTCAGATTAAGCAACGCCGAGGACGGCTTTATTTTCAAGAAGGGGAGGATGATGAGGACATGACTACCTTGGATATGACCAAAAATATTGCATATATGCATATTTGTCAGGTGATTTCTAGTGCAAACTATTCAATAATCTATTTATGTTATCCAGAACAAAAATACTTCACACACTTTTGTGTTTTGTCTAATTGCAGGTGTATGGGACATTTGTACAATCCACATATGAAGATAAGGAAGAAAGAGATGTTTATTTGCTGTCCAAAAAGTTCTCTCACGTCACTTTTGGCCCAAGAGAAGATAGAGTCCAAGTCTCTCACGTTCTGGATTCAGATTCGGACTGCACAGACATACCTGACTCAAAACGCACACAAGTTTTTCATACGGACTCCGAATTGGGTGATTCTTTTTTTGTTGGAAACTAGATTTCGTGCACTTTCCAACCCAATTGGAATCACCTTCAAATTCGTCCGGAGCGTTGAGTTGTGGACGAAACAATCTGATGCTGCAGCAGAATCCGAGTCAAACTACAAGTCCAAAGGTGTTACATCACCTCCACTTGGGCCCATTGGCCTTGTACGACCTAGATTTAGTTTTAGGCTGCCTTGGGACGTCCTCCCACCTCCTTGGCCGCCACCCCTTGCTCCTATATAAGTAGATCCATCTAGTAGCTTTTCCTTGGGATTTGTTTAGTTAAAAGTTAGCCAACGCAACTTCGTGTACTTCGTTTGTGTCCAACGACCAGACCAAGACCGCTTACGGATCCCCACCATTATCAATACCTCATATATATTTGCAATATTCAGATTGCTTTATCATATTCTTGCTCGTTCTTCGATTGCTTGCAGGAATAGACCTTCGTGGTCAGGCTGACCGTGCTTCCGGCATCATCAGTAACCTCAGGAGATTGGTTTAGCGATTGCTAAGGCGCAACGTCGTGCACGTTTGTAGTCGGATCGTCAAAGTCGTCTCCACCAAATCGATAGTTATCATCTCATCGAAAGATCGGGACACCCTCGCCTCTATCACATGATCAGGTTAATGTATCTATACCACCATTTAATGGCCGTTTTAAACCTGCTTTATATATTGAATGGGAGTTCGACATAAAAAATATATTTGCTTCCCATAATTTCAATGAACATAAAAAGGTTAAGGTTGCGGTTGGTTCTTTCACTGGTTATGCTTTGGTTTGGTGGAGTGAATATTGTCAGTTACACCCTGATTATATACCTACTACTTGGGATGATTTGAAACTTGCCATGCGACATACTTTCGTCCCTGCTTATTATACTCGTGACATGATTAAGAAGTTGCAACACTTAAAACAAGGTAGTGAAACTGTAACAAAATATTATGATGATTTACAAACTACCTTGTTGCATTCCTCTTTAGAAGAAAGTGAAGATGATTTTATGGATAGATTTTGGGGAGGATTAAACCGTGATATTCAAGAGATACTAATTCATGAAGAGTGTTATCCTATGGACCATTTGTTTCATCTTGCTTGCAAAGCTGAACAGGAAATAAAACGACGTGTTGGCCACGAGGAGAACAAGCGCACGGTGCACATTCCAAGAGTTGATATGATTGTTCCTTCAACTACTAGGCATACTATGACAACCACATCCGTTGTTGTCAGGACTACATCACCTCCACCATGTGACACATCGCCCTCGAGAGTGGCTACATCATCTGAGTTGATCATAAGAGGTAATGACAAAGGTACTGATCTTCCATCTCTACATGAGAATGATGAATGCCTTGTCAATTTGAATGCACCATCTGATGAGCTACCCATTACTTTGATCACACCACCTATTTTAGAGGACTGTGTTGATAATTTGACTTTGCCATGTGATCAAACAACTGAAATACCAACAATTTTGAGTGCACCCATTGAATTAACTATTGATGCAAAAGAACCAATGTTTAATCATTTTGATATGACCTCTAATCTTGGTGATGATTCTGTGTTGAATGACTTATTGCATGTTTGCTTATTTAAGCATGTTGTAGCATGTAAATTTGATGCAAGTAAGGTTTATTCACCAATGTTGGGATGGTTTAATGATGAACATTGTCAATCTTTTGAAATGAATAAGAGCTTCACTTATATGTGCAAACTGAGTTGCAATATTTTCATGCCTTTTACTTCTTGTGCTAATTTTTTGGCTTTAGCTTTTATGAACTATGCAAGTTACTCATCTATTCATGTGTCATATATGCAAAAATCAAGGGAAGTAAAAATGGATGACATATACATATACAACATGTACACCTTGTCTCTTTTGTTAGCCACATTTCAGATTAAGCAACGCCGAGGACGGCTTTATTTTCAAGAAGGGGAGGATGATGAGGACATGACTACCTTGGATATGATCAAAAATATTGCATATATGCATATTTGTCAGGTGATTTCTAGTGCAAACTATTCAATAATCTATTTATGTTATCCAGAACAACAATACTTCACACACTTTTGTGTTTTGTCTAATTGCAGGTGTATGGGACATTTGTATAATCCACATATGAAGATAAGGAAGAAAGAGATGTTTATTTGCTGTCCAAAAAGTTCTCTCATGTCAATTTTGGCCCAAGAGAAGATAGAGTCCAAGTCTCTCACGTTCTGGATTCAGATTCGGACTGCACAGACACACCTGACTCAAAACGCACACAAGTTTTTCATACGGACTCCGAATTGGGTGATTCTTTTTTTGTTGGAAACTAGATTTCGTGCACTTTCCAACCCAATTGGAGTCACCTTCAAATTCGTCCGGAGCATTGAGTTGTGGATGAAACAATCTGATGCTGCAGCAGAATCCGAGTCAAACTACAAGTCCAAAGGTGTTACATCACCTCCACTTGGGCCCATTGGCCTTGTACGACCTAGATTTTGTTTTAGGCTGCCTTGGGACGTCCTCCCACCTCCTTGGCCGCCACCCCTTGCTCCTATATAAGTAGATCCATCTAGTAGCTTTTCCTTGGGATTTGTTTAGTTAAAAGTTAGCCATTGCAACTTCGTGTACTTTGTTTGTGTCCAACGACCAGACCAAGACCGTTTACGGATCCCCACCTTTATCAATACTTCATCTATATTCGCAATATTCAGATTGCTTTATCATATTCTTGCTTGTTCTTCGATTGCTTGCAGGAATAGACCTTCGTGGTCAGGTTGATTGTGCTCTGGCGTGGTCAATAACCTCTCGGAGTTGGTTTAGCGATTGCTAAGGCGCAACGTCGTGCACGTTTGTAGTCGAATCGTCAAAGTCGTCTCCACCAAATCGATAGTTATCATCTCATCGAAAGATCGGGACACCCCGCCTCTATCAGTATTACACCACATCGGTGGCCCGAACCAGTATAAACTCTTGTGTCTCTTGTTCTTTGTGTTCGTCAAGCTAGGCCTTGAGATCATGATGTGTGCGAGCTAGAGAGGGGGAGAGATCTTCGTACGCACCACAATGTTCAAACCTCAATGATTTTGCCGGAACCAGAAATCCAACAATATGAGTGGTTAGTCATGGCTTTTGTGTTGACTAATGCACCTAGTACTTTCATGAGATTAATGAACGAAGTTTTACGTGCTTTCGTTGGACGATTTGTGGTAGTCTATTGTCGATGAGAACGACACCTATGGGATCACAGGGAATCCCTTCTACGATTGGCAGACGCGGGGCTGTGGAAAGAGTGGGCTTAGAAGATCAACACGGGGGAGTTTATCCAGGTTCAGGCTGCAAGTGATGCGTAATACCCTAGTCCTACTAGTTTGTGTTTATCTAGTGTTTTTGGACTAGCTACAAAGCGTGCAGGGTCCAAAAAGTCCGAATCCTCTCACAGTACGCCGCTGCCTCCTTTCATAGTCAAAGGGGCTGCCACAGTGGCACATAGTAGGTTGAAAGTTGTACAGTAGTCGAGTTTATCGCCTAACATCATGGGACAAAACACATTAAATGCGCTACTTCGGTGTCCTCTCGCTTTATCGGGGATGGTAACGAAGCGCATCCCGTTCGTCGCCGCTTCACCTTGCTCCGACACGTGTCCAGGCCAACAAGGCATGTAGCGCCATGTAGGCTGGCAGGCTGCTGAGCTGGTGTGGTGGCAGGGTCTTCATGAAGATCTGCATCCCACCACGTAGGTGCTTGAATAGTTGGCCTGGGAGCCACGTACTCCTATGTGGGTACCTGTTTAGTTGGTGGGTCGGTCGCTGAGCTGGAGTGGTAACGGGGCGGCAAGGCCTTCCCGCGGTCTTGCTGATCTTCCCGGCAAGGGTCTTGCGGGGGCCTTGTGGTCGCCCTCGGCAAGAGTCTTGCCGGGGCCTCATGGGTATCTTTGGCAGGAGCCTTGCCGGGACCTCGTGGGCATCCTCGGCAAGGAGCCTTGTTGTTATCTTGTTTTTTGGTTCCTATCTAGGCCTCACAAGCCCTTTGTCTTCACAAAGGTCTGCATGCCCCCATGGAGGCGCCTCCCTAGCCTTGGTTCCGATGTGGTTGACAGTGTCGGAACTCTTAGGCTCAAGGGTGGCGGCTCTGCTGGTGTTGGGAAAGTTTCCCCGGCAAGGCTCTTGCCAGGGCCGTGAAGGCGACCCCGGCAAGAGCCTTGCCAGGGGAGTTTCACCTCGCCCCTCTGCTTCTCGCGCCTTCGGCTTGGTGCTGCTCTCATAGTCTTGGGTCTTCGCTTCGTCTTCTGTCCCGACCAGCATGGCCGCAGGCGTGTGGCTGCGACTGCCCGTGTACAAGTAAAGGGGTACAAAAAAGGACCCCTACTTTTGTACACCGAGAGGAGCCCCCAGGCATGGGTCGCATATAAGCGCGGAGCATTATTGGGCCAGGCCCAGAACGGTGCGTGGGCACGCGTGCGGCGGAGTTTTACCGTAGTAACTCCCTCGCCAGTTGCACTTCCCCATGACCCGCGCTAAATTCGTGACGTGGGGGCCGTGCGTGGAATGACCGCAGCACGCTCGCGTCATCCCATGATGAATAGTAAACAGGCGGCTTGTGTGTCCCTTTTAAAACTACAGGGCCACTGCTCATTTACTCTCTCTGCCTTGGAACTGTCATTCCATGTTTCCCACTACGCCTACCCCTTGCGCCACGTATGCCGCATGCATGGCATGGGATAGGTAACAGATGCACGGGGCATGGGAAGGCGCGCGGTGGCCAAATTTTACGCGCCTTTGATTGGGCAGGGAGGGCGGTCGATGGCCTTCCTGTTGCGAACTTAATGAGTCGGACCAAAACATGATCTTCAGAGGCATAGAGCCAGTCTTTTAGCCTTCCCCACTCAGCTATAAAAAGGGGACTCCGGAGGAGGAGGGGGGCATCTCCTCACGTCTCCCCTCCGTCTCTATTCTCCATCCACCGCCATGGTGAGAGGGCGTGGTCGTGGCCGTTCCCTTGTGGAGGCAACCAGGTCTTCCTCTGGCCAGAGAGCTGCGGCGGTCAAGGAAGAGCCGGACGCCCAGGGTGAAGGCCACGTTCGAGGTAGAGGTGCCGGCCGGGGTCACGGTCGGCGAGGCGGTCGAGGCAGAGGTGGGCGTGGAAGGGTGACACTCGCGTCGTCACCATCTCTGTCACCATCTCCTCCTGCTTCGTCGAGCGGCCATGTCGGGGACACGGCGCTGGAGTTTATCCTGCAGTTGCGTGAGCCATCGCGCAGCCGCCTGCACCTTCCCGGGGCGTTTGTGAGGGTGCTGGAGATCAACCAGCCATCGAGGTTAAGGCTTCACATGGAGAGGTGTTGCCATGGCGACATGTGGGTGAACACAAGGTTCCCCGCCCCTCATGTGATGCTCCTTTGTCGTGGCTAGATAACCTTCGCGCGTGCCCATTGCTTGATGGATGTGCATGTCTTCTACTTCAAGCTAGCGGAGAGTGACTTGCTCTCCGTCAAGGTCTTCGGGCGCTCGAGACACAGGCTAGGGTGCTGTGCAGAGAGCTCGACCGATGGCGAAAGCAGCTCTTCAGGCGACAGTGACGAGGAGGGCAGCGACAGCAAAGACGAGGGTAGCGGCCGGGAGGATGATAGGTCCAACTAGGCGTCGGACACACCGTTCCTGGGCAATGCCGGGAGCACCATCATCTGCATTGCCAGCTCCCTGAACTTCTCAGGGTCATCGCCTTGGGAGGATGGCCTTGGAGGGACGGAGAAGATGAAGAAGGCGGGTAGCGGTCCGTCAAGTCGGAGTATGATGGCATCGACGCCTTCGTCGCGTATTGTCGGCCCGTTGCCTTGTCTTTCGGCTCGTCTTCCGGCACCGTCATCACCGAGCTTCTTCTGGACGACTGCCGGGATGTTCTCTTGGTGTCTTCTGCTGCTCGTACCTCGCCTAGGCACTCCTTTTGCCCTCCCACTATCTTGGTCCGCTTCCTGGGGAGAGGGACAAGAGAAAGGGATTATGGGCATCTTATCCTTTTTTAAGCCTGCGGGCATTTGTCAGATTTAAACCTTGTAATCCCCTTCCTCATGTTTACATTCCGTATGAGTTGTACTTGGTTGCAACGTATTAATGAAAAAGGGGGCTTGCCGGGTTCTTTTGTGCATGAGCAAGGCTCACACCAAGGAACAAGTCCTTGTTATCTTAAGATAAGCATTGTTGCCCGACAGCAGACCTTGTCGTCCTCCCACTTCATAGCTCGACCATACTCACGGTCTTGGCGGAGGCAGGGGCGAAGTAGGATTAGGCCTTTCGTTTGTTTCCTAGTCACCACAGCTACAACCAAGTTCTAGCCCAAAGAAGAGTTACTGGGCATAGGAAAGGGGGCATGGTGGCCCGGGAACAAATGAAGTCTCATACATCCAAGTCCCATACAGAAATGCATAATAGGAGATAAAAGACTTATCTGAATCTGTAGCCCCCGGCAACCTTGGCTTGCCATGGTCGGGTACTTGAATCTGCAGCTCCTGGCAATGGCTTGTGGGGGTCGAGGATGTCAGTCCATCTCCCTGCTCTTAGATGGTTTGGCAGAAACACCTGTGCAGCCTGTGAACCAAAGAAAGGACTGGAAAGGACAGAAGGACACACACTCGACCTCTATGCTAGGGGTTAGTTGCCGCTGAGCACTATCAACCGTAACAAAAAGAGAGACTCAACCTAGCTTGCATGCTAAAACTTAGGGCGCCAGTGATTCATTCATTTATGCTCAGGGTCTGTGCCTGGCTCCGTACAAAGGGTTACATGCCTTGCCGACAAGGCTTGTACAAAAGGTGGTTTGCCGGGAGGCCCAGCAACCGCGCCTCATGGGTAAAACTTACGAAGATATTCGGTGTTCCAGGAGTTGCTCACTAGAATACCATCTTCGGTCTCCAGGCGGACTGCGCCAGGCTTGGTGACTCACGTTACCCGATAAGGGCCTTCCCACTTTGGCATCAACTTGTTGGAATTCTTGGCCGACTGAAAGCGCCGAAGAATAAGGTCACCTTCCTCAAAACTTCGGGCATGAACCTTGCGGCTATGGTAGCGGCGCAAGGCTTGCTGGTAGCGCGCAGCCCGCACAACCGCCCAAAGACGATCTTCCTCAAGGAGCGTCGCGTCATCTTGCCACAACTGCTCTTTCTCAAGCTCATCATAAGCGAGCATTCGAGGTGACCCGTATGTGAGTTCCATGGGGAGAACTGCTTCTGCCTCATATACCAAGGCAAAGGATGTCTAGTCGGTGGCTTGATATGGCGTCGTTCTGATTAACCAAAGAACCACCGGCAACTCATCAATCCAGCGCCTTCCACACTTGTGCAGCTTGTCAAAACTCTTTGTCCTCACGCCTCATGGTACTTCAGCATTTGCCCTCTCCGCCTGGGCGTTGTTCCATGGGTGCGCCACTGAAGCGAAATAGACCTTGCTGCCAAGGCCCAGGATGTACTGCATGAAGGTGCGTCTTGTGAACTGCGTGCCATTGTCGGTGATGACCCTGTTCGGCACACCAAAACGGCAAACTAGCCCTTTGAAGAACTTGACAGCTGACTGTGCTGTCACCTTCCTCACTACTTCCACTTCGGGTCACTTTGTGAACTTGTCGATTGCGACATACAAGTACTGAGAGCCCCCGACAGCATGGGGAAAGCGGCCCAGTATGTCGAGCCCCCAGAGTGAAAATGGCCAGGGGAGAGGGATTGTTTGAAGGGCTTGAGCTGGCTGATGAAGCTTCTTTAAATGGAACTGGCACATTTTACACTTGGTTACTAGTGCAGCTGCATCCTGGAGGGTTGTGGGCCAGAAGAAACCTTGCCGGAATGCCTTGCTGGCAAGGGCTCTCGACCCTATGTGGGCGCCACATACGCCTACATGTATCTCTGCCAACAGCTCCAGCCCGTCCTCTTGAGGAATGCACTTTAGCTTCACGCTATTTGGCCTCCTTCTGTACAAGGTATTATCCACAAACTGGTACATGTTGGACCGACGGGCTACTCTTCCTGCTTCCTCCTGTTCGTCAGGGAGTTCCCCTGCTTGGAGGAAACAGACGGTGTGCTGCGCCCATGCCGGAGCCTGGGGCTCGATGACAAGGACTAAAGGCTCATCTTCAGCCGTAGGGGTAGCTGTCTCTACGGTCAAGGCTGAGGCCCTGCCGAAGGTGGTTGCCCCTCGGCAAGCTTGGGGTACCCGACAACCTCCTTGTCGGCGGCTCCTAGGAGATCGGCGGGAAGGTACTTGCCGGGGCTTGTCTTCCTTCGCTTGTTCTGCCCTGTTGATGGCTCAACGGATGGCTGAATTAACTGAAGTACAAAGGTACCTGGTTCCACAGGCAACTTGAGGGCAGCGCATTTTGATAGGTCGTCAGCAATGCTGTTCTTCGCTCGGGAAACATGCTCTGCCTGTAGGCCATCAAAACATTCTTCCAACTTCCTCACTTCCTTCACGCAGGCTTCCATCAACGGGCTCTCGTAATCCTTGTTAACTTGCCTGACGACGAGCTGCGAATCACCTATGATGATGAGCTTCTTCATTCCGAGGTCTATCACGATCCTGAGACCGGTAAGCAATCCATCGTACTCCGCCGTGTTGTTTGTTGATTTTTCCCGGGGAAAGTGCATTTGGATCACGTACTTGAGGCGCTCTCCGGTGGGTGCGACAAGTAGCACACCAGCACCTTCCAGTGAGAAAGCTCCATCAAAGTAGATAATCCAATTGTGGTAGGTCTCCTTGCCGGGAAGGGTGGTTTCTTGAACCTCTTCGTTGGGCGTTGCGCTTCATTCTGCTATGAATTTTTCCAAGGCTCGGCTTTTGATCATTGAAGTACTTTCAAACATGAGGCCAAAGCTCGACAGCTCCAAAGCCCACTCAACAATCCTCCCTGTCACATCTGGGTTGTGCAAAATCCATTGCAAACAGAGGCGGGTGATGACGACGATCTCATGTGCTTGGAAATAGTGACGCAGCTTTCTCGAGGCCATGAGGAGGCCAAAAAATAGCTTCTGTATACCAGAATATCTTGATCTAGCCCCTTGCAAGAGGGAACTAACAAAATAAATGGGGTGCTGCACCACCTTCTTCTTCTGTCCCACTTGGCCCATTTGCTCAAACTCTGCCTTGCCGGGATCGGGCCTTGCCTGGGGTTCCGCCTTGCCCGCGTTAGGCTCTGCTGGGGAGGGCCCCGGCCCGCCATCCGACAGCTCTGCTGCTACTGCTGCTTCTTCCCCAAGTTCCTCATGCGCCACCAGCACAACACTGACCACTTGATTTGTTGTTGCTAAGTACAACAACAACGACTCTTATGGTTTAGGTGCGACTAGTATTGGCGTGGAAGAGGGGTACCTCTTCAAATCTTGCAGCGCTGCCTCTGCCTCCAGAGTCCACTTTATTGGACCCATGTTTTTCAAACTTTGAAAAATGGGAGGGAGCGCCCAGCAGATTTGGATATGAACCTACTCAGAGCAGCAACGCAGCCGGCAAGCTTACGGACGTCTTTGACCCGTTTTGGCGCCTCAATCTGTTTGATTGCCTTGATCTTGTCGAGATTTTCTTTAATTCTGCATTGAGACACAAAGAACTCAAGAAGTTTT
Organism: Triticum aestivum; assembly: GCF_018294505.1. Lineage (NCBI taxonomy): Eukaryota > Viridiplantae > Streptophyta > Magnoliopsida > Poales > Poaceae > Triticum > Triticum aestivum. The sequence goes on from NC_057803.1 coordinate 254,296,388, forward strand.
CTGGAGGGGGCACCAAACACGCACTTCTCTGTGTTGATCTTGCGCAGATTTGCAAATGTTTCTTCTAAATCTCGCACGAGCATGGCCCTATCCTTGGTTTTGACCACTATGCCGTCCATATAAGCTTCCATGTTTCTATGTAGCTGGGGCTCAAAACCAATCTGGACTGCTCGGGCAAACGTTGAACCAGCGCTCTGTAACCCAAAAGGCATTCATACAAAACAGTAGGTACCACATGGGGTGATGAACGCGGTTTTTTCTTCGTCTTCCTTCATCATGAAGATCTGGTGGTATCCTGAATAGACGTCGAGGAATGACCACAAGTCACATCCGACATTGGAGTCCAGAATCTGGTCGATGCGTGGCAGAGGGAAATGATCCTTTGGACATGCTTTATTGACATCTGTGTAGTCAATACACAGCCTCCATTTCCCATTTGCCTTATGCACCACCATCGGATTGGCCAACCACGTAGGGTGGAGCACTCCTCTAACCAGGCTTGCCGCCTCCAACTTCTTGATCTCCTCGATGATGAACTCTTGTCGCTCCAAAGCTTTCTTCCTGACCTTCTGCTTGACGGGCCACGCATGAGGGAAGACAACAAGATGGTGCTCAATCACCTCCCTAGGAACGCCGGGGATGTCAGATTCTTGCCATGCAAACACATCAACATTCGCCCGTAGGAAGGCGATGAGCACACTTTCTTATTTGCTGTCGAGGGTGGAGCTTATAGAGAAAGCCCCGCCCGTGTCGTCCTCCTTGACGGAGACCTTCTTGGTTTCTAGTGGTGCAGCCTTGGACTTCTTGCTCTTGCCGGTGGAGCTCTCTGGCACGTCCTCGCCGAGAGCGCAGCACTCCTAAGAGGCACGTTTATCGGAGTGGGTGCAAGAGGTCTTGTCGAAAGAGCTCTCACCGGAAGGGGTCTTGTCGGCCTTCTTCCTTCCCGAGGCTTGAGCGATAGGAGCAAGGGTCGTGGCGGCAGTTGCTACAACTACCTCCCGGTAGAGTTTGTCGACGCAGATGAGCGTGTCTTTCTTGTCAGAGGGGACAGTGATGATGGTCAGCGGCCCCGACATCTTCAATGTGTTGTAGGCGTAGTGTGACGCAGCCATGAACATAGCCAGCTCTGGGCGGCCAAGGATCCCGTTGTATGGCAAGGGGATCTCAGCGACATCGAAAACGATCTTCTCTGTCCTATAGTTCAGCTCTCCCCCAAACGTGACGGGCAGCGTGATTTTGCCTTTTGGCTGGTTCCTTCCCGGGTTGACCCCTTGAAACGCGCCCATCTCCTCGAGATCTCCATCAGGAATCTGCAGCCTCTTTATCACAGCGGGTGAGATCAAGTTCAAACCGGCCCCACCGTCAACCAACACTTTTGTCACCTTGAGGTTGCATATTGTTGGTGAAACCAACAATGGCAAACACCCGACCACAGTTGTGCGATCAGGGTGATCTTTGGTGTCAAAAATGATGGGTGTGCGGGACCACTTTAGTGGCTTCTGGGCATCGAATGACGGCTCCGCCGCAGTGACCTCTCATGCCCACTGTTTTAGTTGGCGATGAGAGGTGTCCAACAAGGCGCCACCATCGACACACATGGCGTCGGTAGCTTTCTGGAACTCATGCTCGCCAGACTCGTCGTCCTCGTCGTGATCATCATCTTCCTCCTTCTTATCGCGGCCCCGAGCGGGTCTCTCTTGTTGATTATATTTGCCGTGGAGACCTCCTTGGCCGCCACGCTTCTTGCTGGACCCCCCAGAACCATCCTGACCCTTCTCCTTGTTCCACCTTTCATATTCAGCCTTCTGCTTTTTTGCAAGCAGCTCAACTTGTCGGCGGTTTTGGAGGTCTTGGCCCTTGGTGCAGTGGATCTTGCAGTACTATTTGTTGGAGCCTCCTGGCTTGTCGGCAGCCGCCAAGGCCCGGTAGGCAGCGCACCTGGCAACCTCCTTGTCGGGGTCATCAGCCTTGGCCTTCTTGGTGATGCCGGGGTCGCCGGATCCCTCAACGGCAAGCATAGTCTTTCCCTTACGCTTCCTGTTGTGGCATAGGCCCTTCTACGTCAGGGCGGCGGCATCTTCGTCCATGGAGTCGGTTTCCGCACCGGCGTCCTCGCCGGGGTACTTCCTTCCTTCTTCGGCCCGAGCACATCTATTTGCCAGAACATAAAGTTTGGCTACATCTTTGACCTTGCTCATTGCCAGCTCTTCACGCATCTTACGGTTGCGTACATTCTGATGGAAGGCACTGATGACAGCAGCGGGATGAACATCTGGGATGGTGTACTGCACACGGCTGAATCTTTGTATGTACTTACGCAAGGACTCGCCATCCTTCTGAGGGTTGACATGCAAGTCACTTGACTGGCAAGAAGCTTGGTGGTCTCTGGTAAAGGCGCCAACAAACTCGTGGCACAGATCCGACCAGGAAGAGATGGAATCCACTAGCATGTGCATCAACCACGACATGACGTTGGGCTTAAGCGCCAACGGAAAGTAGTTGGCGAGCACCTTGTCGTCACTAGCCCTGGCGGCTTGCATCACGATGGTGTAGATGCTGAGGAACTCCGACGAGTGAGTCTTGCCGTTGTACTTTCCCCAACATCAGGCTTGAACATGCGGTGGGATGGCCACTCGAACTGCCGCAACTCTCGGGTAAAGGCCGGACAACCCACCTCATAAGGCAGATCGCTAGAGCCCCCCGATGTTGGCTGGTCCATAGCAGGCCCTGCATGCCGATCCGAGATGGCGCGCCTCCCGCCGCCACTCGATGGTAGTCCGAGCGTCTTCCCGAGCTTGCTCTCGAAGAACTCGATGTTGGTCGCAACGGGTTCGCGGGTCGGATGACGCTGTGGAGGCGTTGTCATAGGCGTCGGCCCGACGAGCCAGTGGCTGCTGTCACGGGTGTGGGGGAGGAGAAGGCACCATGGTCGCAACATCTCCGGTCCTCCCACCGCCGGCTTGCACCGGCTCGACAGAACACCGGCATGAGGGTCCCGCTGGGAGCGACTCATCTTTATTGGCGAAGCTGATGAGGCTTCGGATTGTGGCCCTCCACTCGTCGAGCTTCTTCGCAGCAGGGGGAAGTCGAGGAGCAGTTGCACGTGCGCTAGCGCTTCTGCTCGTGCGGGTGGTGGCAAAAGCCGCGTCGACCGTGATGCGCTCCGACTTCTAACCAAGTTAGAAGGATCTCTGTCACGGTCTTGTGGTCGCACGCCGCTTTCACCGGCACCCGAGCGCGCATGCCGGCCTGGTGCGTCCTGAGAGTGGCGTACAGGGCTCTTCCCGTGGTGGTGCCCGGGAGCTCCGGTGTCGCGGTGTTGCTCATCGCACGCGGCCTGGGAAGGCCGCGACACGGATGCAAGCTGGGGCACCGTAGAGGTTGCCGCGCCGCCAGTGGGCAGCACGGCCCCGCCCCCGGACCCAGCGGCGCGCGGCTCGTTGTCTCGAATCTGAAAGGCGCCGCTTTCCTGGCTCCGATTCCCAGAATGTCATGGATGCTCGCGGGCCACGTCTTCAGCACCGTCCATGGCCACCCGGTCGCCTGCTTGTGCTGGCGCGGATGGGCCGGCTCTGGATGACCCTATCGCCGTGATCCCCTTTTTTTGGGGGGCCATGGTGATGATGAAGTCGATGCGCAAACTTCCAAACCGGATTTTCACAGCTTGCGCCCCCTGTCTGGCGCGCCAAAGATGTCGGTGAGAACGACACCAATGGGATCATAGGGAATCCCTTCTACGGTTGGCGGGCATGGGGCTGTTAAAAGAGCGGGTTTAGAGATCAACACGGGGGAGTTTATCCAGGTTTAGGCCGCAAGTGATGCGTAATACCCTACTCCTGTTGGTTTGTGTTTATATGGTGTTCTAGGACTAGCTACAAAGCGTGCATGGTCCAAATAGTTCGAATGCTCTCACAGTACGTCGCGGGCCTCCTTTTATAGTCAAAGGGGCTGCCACAGTGGCATACAGGAGGTGGAAACTTGTACAGTAGTTGAGTTTATGACCTAACATCACGGGAGAAAACACATTAAATGTGATACTTAGGTGTCCTCTCGCTTTATCGGGGATGGTAACGAAGTCCGTCCCATTCGTCGCCGCTTCGCCTTGCTCCGACACGCGTCCAGGCCAACAAGGCATGCAGCGCCCTGTAGGCTGGCAGGCTGCTGTGCTGGCGTGGTGGCAGGGTCTTCATGAAGATCTGCATGGCACCACGTAGGAGCTTGAATAGTTGGCCTGGGAGCCACGTACTGCCACATGGGTACCTGTTTAGTTGGTGGGTCGGCCGCTGAGCTGGCGTGACGACGGGGCGGCAAGGCCTTGCCATGGTGTTGCTGATCTTCCCGGCAATGGTCTTGCCGGGGCATTGTGGGCGCCCCGGCAAGAGTCTTGCCGAGGCCTCGTGGGTATCTTTGGCAGGAGCCTTGCTGGGGCCTCGTGGGCATCCTCGGCAAGGAGCCTTGCTGTTGTCTTGTTTCTTGGTTCCTATCTAGGCCTCGCAGGCCCTTTGTCTTCACAAAGGTCTGCATGCCACCATGGAGGAGCCTCTCGAGCCTTGGTTCGGATGTGGTTGACGGTGTCGGAACTCTTAGGCTCAAGGGTGGCGGGTCTGCTGGTGTAGGGCAAGTTGCCCCGGCAAGGCTCTTGCCGGTGCCGTGAAGGCTACCCCAGCAAGGGCCTTGCCAGGGGAGTTTCACCTTGCCCCTCTGCTTCTCGCACCTTCGGCTCGGCGCTGCTCTAGTAGTCTTGGGTCTTCACTTCCTCTTCTGTCCCGCCCAGCATGGTCGTAGGCGTCTGGCTGCGACTGCGCGCGCACAAGTAAATGGGTACAAAAAAGGACCCCTACTTTTGTACACCGACAGGAGCCCCTGGGCCTGGGTGACATATAAGGACGGAGCATTATTGGGCCAGGCCCAGAACGGTGCGCGGGCGTGCATGCGGCGAAGTTTTACCGTAGTAACTCCCTCGCCAGTTGCACTTCCCCACGACCCGCGTTGAATGCGTGACGTGGGGGTCGTGCGTGGAATGACCGCAGCACACTCACATCATCCCGTGATGAATAGTAAAGAGGCGGCTTCCTTGTCCCTTTTAAAACTGCAGGGCCGCTGCTCATTTACTCTCTCTGCCTTGGAACCATCGTTCCACGTTTCCCACTATGCCTGCCCCTTGCGCCACGTACGCCGCATGCATAGTGTGGGGTAGGTGACAGATGCACGAGATATGGGAAGGCGCGCAGCGGCCAATTTTACGCGCCTTTGATTGGGTGGGGAGGGGGTCGATGGCCTTGCTTGTTGCCAATTTAATGAGCCGGACCAGAACGGGCTCTTCAGAGGCGTAGAGCCTCTCTTTTAGCCTTCCCCGATCATCTATAAAAAGGGGACTCAGGAGGAGGAGGGGGAGCATCTCCTCGTGTCTCCCCTCCGTCTCCATTCTCCATCCACTGCCATGGCGAGAGGGCGTGGTCGTGGCCGTTCCCCCGCGGAGGTGACCAGGTCTTCCTCCCGCCAGAGAGCTACGACGGTCAAGGAAGAGTCGGACGCCCATGGTGAAGGCCACGCTCGAGGCAGAGGTTCCATCTGGGGTCGCGGTGGGCGAGGCGGTCGAGGCAGAGGTGGGCGAGGAAGGGGGACACCCGCGTCGTCACCATCTCCTCCATCGTCTTCTCCTGCTTCGTTGAGTGGCCATGTCGGGGACACGGCGTTGGAGTTTATCCTGCAGTTGCGCGAGCCGCCGCGCAGCCGCCTCCGCCTTCCCGGGGCGTTTGCGAGGGTGCTGGATATCGACCAGCCACCAAGGTTAAGGCTTCACATGGAGGGGTGATGCTATTGCAACATGTAGGTGAACACAATGTTCCCCGCCCCTCATGTGATGCTCCTTCGTCGGGGCTGGAAAACCTTCGCGTGTGCCCGTGGACAAGTAAAGGGGTACAAAAAAGGACCCCCACTTTTGTACAACAACATCTATTTTGACGATATACTGATTTTTAGCAGATCTTTGGAGGAACATTTGGAACATTTACATCTTGTTTTTATTGCTTTGCGTGATGCACGTTTGTTTGGTAACCTTAGGAATTGCACCTTTTGCACCGGCCAATTATCTTTTCTTGGCTATGTTGTTACTCCACAAGCAATTGATGTTGATAAAGCCATGATTGAAGCTATCGAGAGTTGGCCGCAGCCCAAAATGGTCACACAAGTGAGGTGTTTTCTTGGACTCGCTGGTTTCTATAGGCGTTTTGTGAGAGATTTCAGCACCACTGCTGCACCTCTCAATGAGCATACAAAGAAGGATGTGCCTTTTGTTTGGGGTACCGCACAGGGAGAAGCCTTCACGGTATTAAAACATAAGTTGCTCCTTTACTCCAACTTCCTAATTTTAATAAGACTTTTGAGCTTGAATGTGATGCTAGTGGAATTGGATTTGAGGTGTGTTATTACAAGATGGCAAACCTGTTGCATACTTTTCTGAAAATTGAGTGGGCCTAGTTTGAACTATTCTACTTATGATAAAGAATTATATGCTCTTGTCCGGACCTTAGATACATGGCAACATTATTTATGGCCCAAAGAATTTGTTTTACATTCTGATCATGAATCTTTGAAGCACATTAAAAGTCAAGCAAAACTGAACCGTAGACATGCTAAATGGGTTGAATTCATTGAGACTTTCCCTTATGTCATTAAACACAAGAAGGGTAAAGAAAATGTTATTGCTGATGCATTGTCTCGTCGTTATACTATGCTTTCACAACTTAACTAACAAATTTTTGGTTTGAAGACCATCAAAGATCAATATGTGCATGATGCTGATGTTAAAAGATGTATTGAAGAATTGTAAGGAAGGGAGAACATGGAACAAGTTCGTCATTAACGACGGATTTGTGTTTCGTGCTAACTAGCTATGCATTCCGGCTAGCTCCGTTCATCTTTTGGTGTTCTAGGAGGCACATGGAGGAAGATTAATGGGACACTTTGGCATGAAGAAGATGGAGGATATACTTGCTACACATTTCATTTGGCCAAAGATGAGACAAGATGTTAAGTGTTTTCTTGCTCGCTGCACTACATGTCAAAAAGCTAAGTCACGACTCAATCCTCCTAGTTTATATATGCCTTTGCCTGTACCTAGTGTTCCTTGGGAGGATATATCTATGGACTTTGTTTTAGGTTTACCTCGAACAAAAAAGGGGAGGGATAGCATATTTTTTGTTGTGGATAGGTTCTCGAAAATGGCACACTTATACCATGTCATAAAAGCGATGATGCTGTTAATGTTGCTGATTTGTTCTTTCATGAAATTATTCGCTCGCATGGTGTGTCAAATACTCTTGTTTCAGATCGTGATACAAAATTCCTAAGCCACTTTTGGAGATGTTTATGGGCTAAGTTGGGGACTAAACTGCTTTTAGTACTACTTGTCACCACCAAACTGATGGACAAACTGAAGTAGTCAATAGAACATTGTCTACTATCCTTACGGCTGTTTTGAAGAAAAATAAGAAAATGTGGGAAGAATGCTTGCCTCATATTGAATTTTCTTATAATCGTTCATTGCATTCTACTACTAAGATGTGCCCTTTTGAAATTGTGTATGGTTTCCTACCTCGTACACCTATTGATTTGTTGCCTCCTGCATCTTCAGAGAAGGTTAATTTTGATGCTAAACAATGTGCTGAATTGATGTTAAAAATGCATGAGTTAACTAAGGAAAACATTGAGCGTACACATGCTAAATATAAACTTGCAAGAGATAAGGGTAGAAAACATGTTGTGTTTGCACCGGGAGATCTTGTTTGGTTACGTTTGCTTAAGGATAGATTTCATGATTTGCACAAATCAAAGCTAATGCCACGTGTTGATGGTCCTTTTAAGGTGTTAGAGAAAATAAATGATAATGCATATAAACTTGAGCTGCCTGCAGATTTTGGGGTTAGTCCCACTTTTAACATTGTAGATTTGAAGCCTTATTTGGGTGAGGAAGATGAGCTTTCGTCGAGGACGACTTCGTTTCAAGAAGGGGATGATGATGAGGACATCAATACCATTGTTACATGTGGGCCCCCGACTCATAAGTCGTGATCACCGAATGCACGTGTACAGTGATCCCAGAGATCAATGCTCACTGAACACACAGAAGCTGAATAACAAGAGTCTTACATCCATACATACCGTATTACACAAGTAGGACCATTATGGTCAAGTCTTGATTATAACATTGCAGCGGAAATCTCCGTCGATAACTTGGACCCATGCCATCTGCCTTAACCCTACAGGCATTCTGACTGGGAAGCGTCCTAGCTCGCATGTTCGTCACCGAGGTACTCTTCTTCATATTATGTTCTTTCATGCCTGGCCAATAAAATAACCAGTGGCAAGCCAATGAGTACTTAGAATGTACTCGCAAGCAACCCATGTTTTGGTTCAAGATACAACGATGCATGATATAGGTAAATTTTTGCGGAAAGCTAGTTTTTGAGTGCAATGACATGTTCAACAACTCGTAAGACATGCATCAGGAGAATTCAAGTAACCAAGAGGACAGGTTACAGATATCAACACAAAGGGAGTGGGCTCCAACCCAACTCATCCATGTCAAGTCCTTTGACTTGACCCAAGTAGTTCTTCCCACACACACTGGTTTGTAAACAAGTGGACGTAGCCCAAGAGCGGTTACCCAACTGTCCTTGACCGTGGACACGGCTATTCGAATAGTTTTACACTCTGCAGAGGTTGCACACTTTACCCACAAGATCCGGGGAACTTCCGTGTCATCCACGACCCGCGGTACCTCAAGTACCCGGGGTAAGCACCCGATCACTATCTTTCCCTAGACGACACTAACAAGGAGTCCACTCGTTGTTCCGTATCCTCACGATGTACATCATACGAGACTCACTCGAGATCGTAACATCCGAGAGGGGACACAACGGTGTATCCGGTGCCCTGTGAAAACAGTCATGGCCGCCCTACCTGGCACGACCCCGTCCCGAGAGAGAGCACCAACTCTCCCCCGTCACTAGTAATGCAGGCTCCAAGCTAGTATCGGCCTAGGTAATCAATAATGCCCTTTCCCATATAAGGGTAGAGTGGTTGCGCATGTAAGGTTGGAATAACGGTCGCAACTTAAACCAATCCGTTTTTGAAAACAACACACACACTTGCCTCGGTACACCACTTCGTCATCAAGTGGCTACCCAACTCATCATCTCCCTCGGGCATAAGTGGCACCCGACGGGGTTTTCGAAAATTCCTTTGAAAATACTTTGTCTCCATCACCATGCATATTCCCGTCCCTTTTGCGTAGCACTACTTAGCATCCTATCTACTCCCACCGGCATAACCCTCATAAGGAGGTAGGGTCATGCACAATGCAAGTATCAACGAGGAAGTAACAGAGGCAACCCATCAAAGTGGTTACCATCTCATCATGATTCTGATGCAACACTAATAAAGTGCTATATGACATGCATAAAAAGGGTTTCATAAATATGGTCAAAGGGCTGCTTGCCTGTTTTAACAAAGTCTTCGAGGTCTTCAAATATCTCTGGTCCAACTCCAAGCATTTCGTCTACTTCGTCAACTATCGTCGAAAGCAACCATAATAAGCAACACAACAAGGCAGGAAATGAAAGTGCTCTAAAAATATTAATTTGACTTTTCTAGGACATCTCTGGTTATATGAAAATTAACCAGAGTGGTTTCATTGGAATTGGGTCAGTGGATATTTCTAAACATTTGGATATGATGGAATCAAGGGGTTTATGGATTTGCAAGAGGTGTACAGAAATATTATTTTGAAAAATGAGCAAGGATACCCATTTAACAAGGCATGATTTTAGAAGCATCTAGGAGTTGGTTTCACTGGTTTTGGAGTTCAAATGATTTCTCTATGAATTTGCAAAGTTGGCTATATATGAAGAAATAGACCATTATTTGAGGTGATACAGAAAGTATTAGTAAAAATGTTCAAAAACTAAGTTTTGAACTTATAGACATCTAGGATTTTGAATCATGGAATTTGGAATAAATGGGCTCTCTGTGATTTTCTAAAGTTTATCACAGAAATGGAAAAATAGGATTTTGATAAATATTTCTGAGGAGAAAGTTTTTGGAAAAATGTGCAAATAGCACCATGTGATAGATCATGATTTGTGGATCCCCTAGAAATTTGAATCATCAAATTTGGATATCATTTGAATTATTTGTGGATTTTACAAGTTTACAGAAAAAGAAAAAGAAAAGGGGAAGGGTTTTACCCTTATCCTGCGCACTGGGCGAGGGATAGGCAGCGGGCCGGCCCAGCGGCTCAGCTGCGCGGGTGGCAGGGGCAACGTCGAAGGCGCCCCGGGCGGAGTACACCTTCGCCGCGCGTCAAGCGGGTTTGCTCCCGGCCCGTCTCCACTTAAACGGGCGGGGCCCACCCACCTGGTCGCTGACGAGCGGGGCCCGGTGCTCAGGACGTCTCCTACCTCCCGCTCGAACAGAGCAGAGGCAGGAGAGGCGAGGCCGAGCGGGTGTCGGCGTTCTCCCCAGCGTCACCGGCCATCCCCGGCGATGCCCAGCACACCGGCGGGTTCAGGAGGCCGAGACGCATCCGCCGAGGTGCGCCATGTCCGCAGGGGTGGTCGGATGCGAGCGCACCATCGGCCGTGGCGGGCGAAGCTGGCAGTGGTGATGGAACTCCATGGAACAGCCACGGGGAGGAGAGGGAGAAGCACGGGAGGGGCTCGCGTGATGGTGGTGGTGCTCTAGTGCGGTCCAGAGGGAAGGAGGAGGAGAGGTGGGCACGAATTTAGGCGGAGTCCGGCGGCTCGGCTCCGGCCATGGGGAGCGATGGAGGGCTCGGGGAGAGGTTTGGCTTCATCCCGTGGGTCTCTGGGAGGGAGAGAGGGCGAGTGGTGAGGAGAGGAGGGCTCGGGGAGGCCCTTAAATAGGCGGGCGACGGTCCACCGAGGACTCGTGCGCCGGCGAGCTCGTTGCCGTCACCACGGGTCACAGGAGCTCGTCGCGGTGTGTCTGGGGCGTTCCTGGATTCAGTCCAGAGCTAGGGGAGAGAAGAGAGAGAGCAGGGGGGCCAGGGGCACCGCGCGTGTGAGCTTGCTCACTGGTGCACTCGGGCGGCTGGCGCGCGTGCGAGCAGGGGCAGGAGGAGGGAGAAGGAGGAGGGGGCCGACCGGCTGTCGTGTTGAGGACGCCGAGGAGCATCGTCGGGCGCGCTGGGGAGGCCCGAGGTGGCCGGAGGTGCTTGGCAGGGGGCGGCTACAGTGCGGGAGCGCACTGTAGCGCGCTCCAGAGCGCCCAAATGGCATGCCATGGCATTTTATATGCCTTGTGGGCGCGGCCACTAATGTCTGGTAGCTCTAGGAGGGAGTAAAGAAAGGGGAGGAAGCATTGGATGCCATGGAGGGCCACTGGAATGAGGAGGGAGGTGAGAAAGGAGAAGAATGCTGCTGTCCAGAAGGGTAAATGGGGGTGTTTCACCCCTCAATCATTGAGCTGAGGCCAGGGAAGAGTTACTGGAGATAGGAGAAGACTAGGAGGAGATGTGGTAAAAAGTTGAGCTCAAGGAGAATAGTGTAAGTGGTCAAAATGGTGATTTTTGAAAAGTGACAGAAGGTGTTTGATGCAAATTTGGGCAAGCAAATTAACTCCACTTGACATGAGAATTAACAGGATCAAGTGTCACACATAATTGTGGTTGACCACCAAGTTTGAGTCCATTTTGAGAAAGTTGCCAATGCAACTTTTGTAAACCCTAGAAATCAGCAGAAATGGCTTTACCAAGATTTAGTCATGCAAATCTATTCTCCTTGATGCACCACTTGGTGTAGTGTCATCATTTGAGGATTTGAACATGTCCACAAAAATTCAGATCAAAAGGACACACTTGGCAATGTAGAGTTGTTCAAATTTGGTTCTGGACAGAAAGGGTTTTGGGGTACTTTGATCAAGATAACATTCTCTCCAACTTGTGCCATTTGGTCTAGATGCATTATTACACCATTTGAGCATGTGCACCAAGTTTGAGAGCATTTGGACATGTTTGACAGTGCAAAAATGTTCAAACTTGAAAAAGGACAGAAGTGGTTTTGAGAGGGTTTCATGGGGTTATACTATTCTCCATGACATGGTACTTGGCAAGATCATCAAAAATGTCATATGTGACATGTTAGAATTTTCTTGGATTTTTATGAAAATATTTCCTGTAGAAATATTTCAAATCCTTGAAATGAGCAGAAATGGTTTTGGGAGGTTTTGTCCAATATTTTGATCATGACCATGTGTTGAAACTCATATATATGGAAAATATATGTCCATTGAGTCTCCCTAATTTTTCTCAAATTTTTTAAAGCTTTAAAATAATTTTAACCTATTAAAGACCATTTCTGGCCTTAAGAAAAAGCCTTTAAATCAAATAGGAAAATAACTTTTAAAATTATATTTTTGTGGTTTCTGGGTATCCTATATCTAATAGGAGTCAAACATATTTTTGGAAAGATTTTTACTGCCCTGAATTAAGTACTTGCAGTACAAATCTTAATTCAGGGGTTTTTGGAAAACTAATTTTTGAAAATACTTTTTGGCCAAATTATTTTTGTAAGAAAATACTATATTGCTCTATACACATGGCATGATCATTGGTTCAAGAGTTTGGAGCAAGGAGATGAAGTATAGGAGTTGGAGGATTTATTTGATTTTTAGAGCACTTGCAAACAACAGACAAAATCCAAACAAGGCAAGGTCCAAAACACTCAAAAGTTTTTGTCAAACCACATTTTATCATGATTTATTAGCTTAAGTGTTGTGGCATGAAAATCAGGGTGTGACAGACCTACCCCCCTTACAAGAATCTTGTCCCCGAGATTCCCAGACTAGGCGCAGAAAGGAATACGGAAACTTGGATTTGGGGTAGTCTTCACGTCCTCATACTGCTTCTGCTTCCGTTTGGTGCTCCATTGAACCTTGAAGTACTCGATGGCATGGCTTCGTGTTTGTCGTCCTGCTTGATCCAGATTGCAATTGGGATCTCTCGCGTAGGTCATATTGGGATGGAGGTTGATGGCTCGTGGTCGATGTCCTTGTAGAGACCGGGCTAGTTAGGAAGTTGGAAACGTTTTCGGAGTGTGATGCGTGGAAAACGTTGTGCACAATGGGTAACTCAGGTGGTAACTCTAGCTGGTAGCCATCTACTCTTCATATTGAGGTGATCTCGGAGGGGGCTGATGAACCTTGGTGTTGGTTCCCTTGGCATGGAAATGCTTGGTCCCATTGAGAGAAGTGGCTTGCAGATACACCTGGTCTTCAACGCGGACGTTTATTTCTTGGCGATGGTGGTTGGTATAGTTCTTCCTCCTTGGCATGGCGGTCTTCAAATGTTTCTTCACCAGCTCAGTGATTCTTCTTCCGTCTTCGGGTAGACAAGTATGTTACCAAAATAAGGATGACAACTATCTTGTCTAAGCACTCCATGAAAACTTTGTTCACGGGGTACATAAAGTAGGCTGGGGGTATTGGTGGTGGTCACGGTTGAGTATGGTCCGAGGTGTTCTCGATTTAGAGTCAAGACCTATGGTAATGACCCGACCATGTTGTGGCTTAGTAGGGCTTAAGGGTTTCAAGGATTCTAGTGTGCGAGTGAACATTTTATTATCTTATCCTTAAGCACGGTTTCTGAGATGCCAATAGTCTATCTAGTCCTTCCAACAAATAACCTTATACCATCGAAAGCATCATCTCGTATAGGCCAAATCCAATCATCACTCATGATTTACCAAAGTCTCAGATAATTCCTCAGGGTCACTGATACAAACTCATGAAGTCATTTGTCCTCTATTCCTATATCCTCAAATTGGTCTTCCTTATGGCATCGTCAGTTCTTGTGCTATATTAGGGTGACAATGTGCTTGCTCACTACGTCCACTAGTTCCATAATGAGCCCAGTGATAAGCAAGGTTACGGAGGCTTAACTGGTTCTCTTGCAATTCTATGGGTTAAGCACATGGTTAAGGACTCGAGCTGGGGTATCTCGTGAAGTCTCGAAGGGTCTAAGAATGGGTTTCTAGTCTGGGGGGTTAAACATGACTCTACGGGGTTTTACTTGGTCGAGGAGGCTGTAGAAAAGTTCTTCAGTGCTAGTTGGTCGCCGAAGTAGACTCCTTGGTGCATCTTGTCTTGCTGGTCTTCAGTTGAGGAGAGAGATGAGAGGGATAACTAGCATAAAGGGGGATGCCTAAAGGGGGGTTCTATAGTGCAGGTGCAAACAACGGGTGGCAAAAAGGGCCAAACAAACGAAACAAGGTAAGGAAGGTGATATAGTCGCATACTTGTTTCCTAGGGCAAAAGTGCGACCTATATAAAAACACAAACAAATAAAAACAAGCAAGACACAATCATGGTTCTATTCGAACCATCATACGGACTCGACTGCGAATAGGGGGTACACGACTCATCCTACCCTAGGGGTTCTCGGACTCAGTAATCGTGCCTTGAGCCTTGTGCAGTCTTCTGAGTTTTCCTCAGGTGTTGCTACGTCTCTTGTAGTTGTTCGATGAAACGATCCAGGTTGAGCCTGAAGATTCTTCAACAACTTCTTGCCTGTTGAAGTGATGGGGTGAAGGTGGCTCCTCGTAGCAGGCATTGACTCGGTCTTCTGTTGTCTTCTTATTCATGACGATCCCGTTTTGTCTTCTAAGGCGTCGATGGTACCAGGTAGGTAATCCTTTATGCAATGACATTAACAAGGCATAGTAGAGATCCAACATGTCGGTTACGTTGATGATAACATCGACACCAAGAGCGGGGGATGAAGAGAACCGTTTTCCTGCTCACTATAGTGAGGCGGACCAAATGGCGAGGTTCTCATCCACCGGTGGTTGCCGATACAACAACGGTAGTGACAGGGTTACTCTATTAGCGATGTATATCATGATCTCGCATATCCTATTCCATGATCATCATAGGCTAACGTTGCATCATCCTGGGCAAATTCAAAGGTGTCACCGTCCTCTGGGTCTTCATGTCCTCATTCTTCAAAGGCGTATCTTCTGTTGGCATCGTCTTGCTGTGGTGTTGCCAATCTTGTGTTCAGAAGAGGTGGGTGAGTGTTTGGCAAGATGTAATCCTTCTAGGCTACCCACGAGGATTACAAGGAATCCCGTGGTCAGGGGCTTGAGGGTGCTAGCGACCGTTTGCAATAGTTTTGAAGGGAAGAGATCGATAGGGAAAGTATACCTTAGTTTTCAAAAAAAAACTGAGAAGGGAAGAGAAGTATAGATAGTTTTGAAAACTAGTAATAGTTTTGGAAATAGTTTTACCCTAACTAACGACCATGCTAACTAAGGCTTATTACAGTCAGGATGGCTCTGATACCAGCTCTGTGGGGACCCCGACTCATAAGTCGTGATCACCGAATGCACGTGTACAGTGATCCCAGAGATCAATGCTCACTGGACACACAGAAGCTGAATAACAAGAGTCTTACATCCATACATACCGTATTACACAAGTAGGACCATTATGGTCAAGTCTTGATTATAACATTGCAGCGGAAATCTCCGTCGATAACTTGGACCCATGCCATCTGCCTTAACCCTACAGGCATTCTGACTGGGAAGCGTCCTAGCTCGCATGTTCGTCACCGAGGTACTCTTCTTCATATTATGTTCTTTCATGCCTGGCCAATAAAATAACCAGTGGCAAGCCAATGAGTACTTAGAATGTACTCGCAAGCAACCCATGTTTTGGTTCAAGATACAACGATGCATGATATAGGTAATTTTTTTGCGGAAAGCTAGTTTTTGAGTGCAATGACATGTTCAACAACTCGTAAGACATGCATCAGGAGAATTCAAGTAACCAAGAGGACAGGTTACAGATATCAACACAAAGGGAGTGGGCTCCAACCCAACTCATCCATGTCAAGTCCTTTGACTTGACCCAAGTAGTTCTTCCCACACACACTAGTTTGTAAACAAGTGGACGTAGCCCAAGAGCGGTTACCCAACTGTCCTTGACCGTGGACATGGCTATTCGAATAGTTTTACACTCTGCAGAGGTTGCACACTTTACCCACAAGATCCAGGGAACTTCAGTGTCATGCATGACCCGCGGTACCTCAAGTACCCGGGGTAAGCACCCGATCACTATCTTTCCCTAGACGACACTAACAAGGAGTCCACTCGTTGTTCCCTATCCTCACGACGTACATCATACGAGACACACTCGAGATCGTAACATCCGAGAGGGGGACACAATGGTGTATCCGGTGCCCTGTGAAAACAGTCATGGCCGCCCTACCTGGCACGACCCCGTCCTGAGAGAGAGCACCAACTCTCCCCCTTCACTAGTAATGCGGGCTCCAAGCTAGTATCGGCCTAGGTAATCAATAATGCCCTTTCCCATATAAGGGTAGAGTGGTTGCGCATGTAAGGTTGGAATAACGGTCGCAACTTAAACCAATCCGTTTTTGAAAACAACACAAACACTTGCCTCGGTACACCACTTCATCATCAAGTGGCTACCCAACTCATCATCTCCCTCGGGCATAAGTGGCACCCGACGGGGTTTTCGAAAAGTCCTTTGAAAATACTTTGTCTCCATCACCATGCATATTCCCGTCCCTTTTGCGTAGCACTACTTAGCATCCTATCTACTCCCACAGGCATAACCCTCATAAGGAGGTAGGGTCATGCACAATGCAAGTATTAACGAGGAAGTAACAGAGGCAACCCATCAAAGTGGTTACCATCTCATCATGATTCCGATGCAACACTAATAAAGTGCTATATGACATGCATAAAAAGGGTTTCATAAATAGAGTCAAAGGGCTGCTTGCCTGTTTTAACAAAGTCTTCGAGGTCTTCAAATATCTCTGGTCCAACTCCAAGCATTTCGTCTTGATAGAGGCGAGGGTGTCCCGATCTTTCGATGAGATGATAAGTATCGATTTGGTGGAGACGACTTCGACGATCCGACTACAAACGTGCACGACTTTGCGCCTTAGCAATAGCTAAACCAATCTCCTGAGGTTACTGACGATGCCGGAAGCACGGTCAGCCTGACCACGAAGGTCTATTCCTGCAAGCAATCGAAGAACGAGCAAGAATATGATAAAGCAATCTGAATATTGCAAATATATATGAGGTATTGATAATGGTGGGGATCCGTAAGCGGTCTTGGTCTGGTCGTTGGACACAAACGAAGTACACGAAGTTGCAGTGGCTAACTTTTAACTAAACAAATCCCAAGGAAAAGCTACTAGATGGATCTACTTATATAGGAGCAAGGGGTGGCGGCCAAGGAGGTGGGAGGACGTCCCAAGGCAGCCTAAAACTAAATCTAGGTCGTACAAGGCCAATGTGCCCAAGTGGAGGTGATGTAACACCTTTGGACTTGTAGTTTGACTCGGATTCTGCTGCAGCATCAGATTGTTTCGTCCACAACTCAACGCTCCGGACGAATTTGAAGGTGATTCCAATTGGGTTGGAAAGTGCACGAAATCTAATTTCCAACAAAAAAAGAATCACCCAATTCGGAGTACGTATGAAAAACTTGTGTGCGTTTTGAGTCAGGTATGTCTGTGCAGTCCGAATCTGAATCCAGAACGTGAGAGACTTGGACTCTATCTTCTCTTGGGCCAAAAGTGACGTGAGAGAACTTTTTAGACAGCAAATAAACATCTCTTTCTTCCTTATCTTCATATGTGGATTTTACAAATGTCCCATACACCTGCAATTAGACAAAACACAAAAGTGTGTGAAGTATTTTTGTTCTGGATAACATAAATAGATTATTGAATAGTTTGCACTAGAAATCACCTGACAAATATGCATATATGCAATATTTTTGGTCATATCCAAGGTAGTCATGTCCTCATCATCCTCCCCTTCTTGAAAATAAAGCCGTCCTCGGCGTTGCTTAATCTGAAATGTGGCTAACAAAAGAGACAAGGTGTACATGTTGTATATGTATATGTCATCCATTTTTACTTCCCTTGATTTTTGCATATATGACACATGAATAGATGAGTAACTTGCATAGTTCATAAAATCTAAAGCCAAAAAATTAGCACAAGAAGTAGAAGGCATGAAAATATTGCAACTCAGTTTGCACATATAAGTGGAGCTCTTATTCATTTCAAAAGATTGACAATGTTCATCATTAAACCATCCCAACGTTGGTGAATAAACCTTACTTGCATCAAATTTACATGCTACAACATGCTTAAATAAGCAAACATGCAATAAGTCATTCAACACAGAATCATCACCAAGATTAAAGGTCATATCAAAATGATTAAACATTGGTTCTTTTGCATCAATAGTTAATTCAATGGGTGCACTCAAAATTGTTGGTATTTCAGTTGTTTGATCACATGGCAAAGTCAAATTATCAACGTAGTCCTCTAAAATAGGTGGTGTGATCAAAGTAGTGGGTAGCTCATCAGATGGTGCATTCAAATTGACAAGGCATTCATCATGCTCATGTAGAGATGGAAGATCAGTACCTTTGTCATTACCTCTTATGATCAACTCAGATGATGTAGCCACTCTCAGGGGCGATGTGTCACATGGTGGAGGTGATGTAGTCCTGACAACAACGGATGTGGTTGTCATAGTATGCCTAGTAGCTGAAGGAACAATCATATCAACTCTTGGAATGTGCACCGTGCGCTTGTTCTCCTCGTGGCCAACACGTCGTTTTATTTCCTGTTCAGCTTTGCAAGCAAGATGAAACAAATGGTCCATAGGATAACACTCTTCATGAATTAGTATCTCTTGAATATCATGGTTTAATCCTCCCCAAAATCTATCCATAAAATCATCTTCACTTTCTTCTAAAGAGGAATGCAACAAGGTAGTTTGTAAATCATCATAATATTTTGTTACAGTTTCACTACCTTGTTTTAAGTGTTGCAACTTCTTAATCATGTCACGAGTATAATAAGCAGGGACGAAAGTATGTCGCATGGCAAGTTTCAAATCATCCCAAGTAGTAGGTATATAATCAGGGTGTAACCGACAATATTCACTCCACCAAACCAAAGCATAACCAGTGAAAGAACCAACCGCAACCTTAACCTTTTTATGTTCATCGAAATTATGGGAAGCAAATATATTTTTTATGTCGAACTCCCATTCAATATATAAAGCAGGTTTAAAACGGCCATTAAATGGTGGTATAGATACATTAACCTGATCATGTGCATTTGGATGTTTGTGCACCTCTCGTGACGGTTGTGGTATTTGCAAAGGTGGTGGCACGTCTCCCGCGATCGACAAAGCCCATGAATTGACTCTGGATCCTGTCATGATTAGTAGAACAAGAAACAAAACCCAAAAATAATGTTCCTATAACTACTAGGATGTGGTGGTAAAACGCTCACAGTAAAGCAAATATCAATGTCTTACAAGTTCTTACCATGCAGTAGGCGGTGATCGGCAACCAGCGGTGTCAAGTAACTCCGAATATTGAGTAAAGCGATTGCCAGGGGAGCGTACATATACACGGTGTAGAAATATGTGGAGCTGGGTTGGCTATATATGGTAGCAAAAGATTAGCAATAATCAATTCAAAGATGCAATGTTGAATAAACGCTCAACGACGGTACTGTGCTGGTCCTAGGCTAGACCGGACTAGAGACGCGAGCCTAGAACACTAATACGGTCACGGCGTAGCACAACTAGCATCAATGAAGGATACTAAGTAGCTCTTGACAGCAAGATATAAGTGAAGATCACAACGGCAGTGAAGATAATGATGAAAAACAACTGGCAAGCAGGATATACAACAACTCTCTCTCCAACTTTCCTCTTGAAAAGTTTGAGACAATTTTCTGATAAATTCTTTCAAAGAATGCTACTAACTCAAGCTTTCCAATGCAAAAAGAATCACTCAATTCCGAGTTGATATGAGGAGTCAAAGAATTATAAAATTGGCCTGAAAAATTGGAACAAGCTGTGTTCACGAACTTCGGAGGGCAAAAAGACCTATTTAGAAGCCGATTTTGAGGTGTCAAATATTGAAATAGCTTCTACAACTATTTAGATGCGGCTCGTCGCTATCTTCAATTTGAGTACTAACGGAGCCAAAAAGGACTTCGTATAAGGAAGATACACCTGTTTTACTGAACAGTGCGCAAAACAGATTCCAATCCGAATTCAGGTACGAGATTGATTCTAGATAGATCCAATTTTTTTTCTCTCTTTTTTTTCTCACGCTTTTTTTTTCTTTTTCTTCTCCCTCTTTTTATTTTTTTTTCTTTCCTTTTTTCTCTCTTTTTTTTCTTTATCTTCTTTTTCTCCCTCTTTCCAAGACAAACTAGATAAGATGCAGATTCGATCTGGCGAAGATGTGAGTGACCTCAACTATGATTATGACAATAAACAGTGCGTAGCACATGGTGGAAATTGGTGGATGGGATGGTGGACAGTGGATGGGATAATGATGCAGCGGCTGCGTGACTAATGTGAACAGAACTCGAAACTCTAAAGGAACTAGACACTAAGACCAGCAACTCGACACGGCGATGCAACCGATAATTCAATAATGCAAACAATGAAAAGAAAATTGCAAAGGCTCAGTCTGGCTAGGACAAAGGATGAATAGATCTAACTTTTGTTTTGTGGCTTTTTCTTGGACAATAGGTAAGAAAATAAATCTAATCTAGGAAAAACTGGAAATTCTCACCGAGCAACCTGAAAACTGATACCACTTGATAGAGGCGAGGGTGTCCCGATCTTTCGATGAGATGATAAGTATCGATTTGGTGGAGACGACTTTGACGATCCGACTACAAACGTGCACGACTTTGCGCCTTACCAATCGCTAAACCAATCTCCTGAGGTTACTGACGATGCCGGAAGCACGGTCAGCCTGACCACGAAGGTCTATTCCTGCAAGCAATCGAAGAACGAGCAAGAATATGATAAAGCAATCTGAATATTGCAAATATATATGAGGTATTGATAATGGTGGGGATCCGTAAGCGGTCTTGGTCTGGTCGTTGGACACAAACGAAGTACACGAAGTTGCAGTGGCTAACTTTTAACTAAACAAATCCCAAGGAAAATCTACTAGATGGATCTACTTATATAGGAGCAAGGGGTGGCGGCCAAGGAGGTGGGAGGACGTCCTAAGGCAGCCTAAAACTAAATCTAGGTCATACAAGGCCAATGGGCCCAAGTGGAGGTGATGTAACACCTTTGGACTTGTAGTTTGACTCGGATTCTGCTGCAGCATCAGATTGTTTCGTCCACAACTCAACGCTCCAGACGAATTTGAAGGTGATTCCAATTGGGTTGGAAAGTGCACGAAATCTAGTTTCCAACAAAAAAGAATCATCCAATTCAGAGTCCGTATGAAAAACTTGTGTGCGTTTTGAGTCAGGTATGTCTGTGCAGTCCGAATCTGAATCCAGAACGTGAGAGACTTGGACTCTATCTTCTCTTGGGCCAAAAGTGACGTGAGAGAACTTTTTAGACAGCAAATAAACATCTCTTTCTTCCTTATCTTCATATGTGGATTGTACAAATGTCCCATACACCTGCAATTAGACAAAACACAAAAGTGTGTGAAGTATTTTTGTTCTGGATAACATAAATAGATTATTGAATAGTTTGCACTAGAAATCACCTGACAAATATGCATATATGCAATATTTTTGGTCATATCCAAGGTAGTCATGTCCTCATCACGTCTACTTCGTCAACTATCGTCGAAAGCAACCATAATAAGCAACACAACAAGGCAGGAAATGAAAGTGCTCTAAAAATATTAATTTGACTTTTCTAGGACATCTCTGGTTATATGAAAATTAACCAGAGTGGTTTCATTGGAATTGGGTCCGTGGATATTTCTAAACATTTGGATATGATGGAATCAAGGGGTTTATGGATTTGCAAGAGGTGTACAGAAATATTATTTTGAAAAATGAGCAAGGTTACCCATTTAACAAGGCATGATTTTAGAAGCATCTAGGAGTTGGTTTCACTGGTTTTGGAGTTCAAATGATTTCTCTATGAATTTGCAAAGTTGGCTATATATGAAGAAATAGACCATTATTTGAGGTGATACAGAAAGTACTAGTAAAAATGTTCAAAAACTAAGTTTTGAACTTATAGACATCTAGGATTTTGGATCACGGAATTTGGAAAAAATGGGCTCTCTATGATTTTCTAAAGTTTATCACAGAAATGGAAAAATAGGATTTTGATAAATATTTCTGAGGAGAAAGTTTTTGGAAAAATGTGCAAATAGCACCATGTGATAGATCATGATTTGTGGATCCCCTAGAAATTTGAATCATCAAATTTGGATATCATTTGAACTATTTGTGGATTTTACAAGTTTACAGGAAAAAGAAAAAGAAAAGGGGAAGGGTTTTACCCTTATCCTGCGCACTGGGCGAGGGATAGGCAGCGGGCCGGCCCAGCGGCTCAGCTGCGCGGGTGACAGGGGCAACGTCGAAGGCGCCCTGGGCGGAGTACGCCTTCGCCGCGCGTGAAGCGGGTTTGCTCCCGGCCCGTCTCAACTTAAACGGGCGGGGCCCACCCACTGGGTCGCTGACGAGCGGGGCCCGGTGCTCAGGACGTCTCCTACCTCCCGCTCGAACAGAGCAAAGGCAAGAGAGGCGAGGCCAAGCGGGTGCCGGCGTTCTCCCCAGCGTCACCAGCCATCCCCGGCGATGCCCAGCACACCGGCGGGTTGAGGAGGCCGAGACGCATCCGCCGAGGTGCGCCATGTCCGCAGGGGTGGTCGGATGCGAGCGCACCATCGGCCGTGGCGGGCGAAGCTGGCGGTGGTGATGGAACTCCATGGAACAGCCATGGGGAGGAGAGGGAGAAGCACGGGAGGGGCTCGCGGTGATGGTGGTGGTGCTCTAGTGCGGTCCAAAGGGAAGGAGGAGGAGAGGTGGGCACAAATTTAGGCGGAGTTCAGCGGCTCGGCTCCGGCCATGGGGAGCGATGGAGGGCTCGGGGAGAGGTTTGGCTTCGTCCCGTGGGTCTCTGGGAGGGAGAGAGGGCGAGTGGTGAGGAGAGGAGGGCTCGGGGAGGCCCTTAAATAGGCGGGCGATGGTCCACCGAGGACTCGTGCGCCGGCGAGCTCGTTGTCGTCACCACGGGTCACAGGAGCTCGTCGTGGTGTGTCTGGGGCGTTCCTGGATTCGCCCGAGCGCTAGGGGAGAGAAGAGATAGCAGGGGGGCCAGGGGCACCGCGCGTGTGAGCTTGCTCACTGGTGCACTCGGGCGGCTGGCGCGCGTGCGAGCAGGGGCAGGAGGAGGAAGAAGCAGGAGGGGACCGACCGGCTATCGTGTTGAGGACGCCGAGGAGCATCGTCAGGCGCGCTGGGGAGGCCCGAGGTGGCCGGAGGTGCTTGGCAGGGGGCGGCTACAGTGCGGGAGCGCACTGTAGCGCGCTCCAGAGCACCCAAATGGCATGCCATGGCATTTTATATGCCTTGTGGGCGCAGCCACTAATGTCTGGTAGCTCTAGGAGGGAGTAAAGAAAGGGGAGGAAGCATTGGATGCCATGGAGGGCCACTGGAATGAGGAGGGAGGTGAGAAAGGAGAAGAATGCTGTTGTCCAGAAGGGTAAATGGGGGTGTTTCACCCCTCAATCATTGAGCTGAGGCCAGGGAAGAGTTACTGGAGATAGGAGAAGACTAGGAGGAGATGGTAAAAAGTTGAGCTCAAGGAGAATAGTGTAAGTGGTCAAAATGGTGATTTTTGAAAAGTGACAGAAGGTGTTTGATGCAAATTTGGGCAAGCAAATTAACTCCACTTGACATGAGAATTAACAGGATCAAGTGTCACACATAATTGTGGTTGACCACCAAGTTTGAGTCCATCTTGAGAAAGTTGCCAATGCAACTTTTGTAAACCCTAGAAATCAGCAGAAATGGCTTTACCAAGATTTAGTCATGCAAATCTATTCGCCTTGATGCACCACTTGGTGTAGTGTCATGATTTGAGGATTTGAACATGTCCACAAAAATTCAGATCAAAAGGACACACTTGGCAGTGTAGAGTTGTTCAAATTTGGTTCTGGACAAAAAGGGTTTTGGGATACTTTGATCAAGATAACATTCTCTCGACTTGTGCCATTTGGTCTAGATGCATTATTACACCATTTGAGCATGTGCACCAAGTTTGAGAGCATTTGGACATGTTTGACAGTGCAAAAATGTTCAAACTTGAAAAAGGACAGAAGTGGTTTTGAGAGGGTTTCATGGGGTTATACTATTCTCCATGACATGGTACTTGGCAAGATCATAAAAAATGTCATATGTGACATGTTAGAATTTTCTTGGATTTTTGTGAAAATATTTCCTGTAGAAATATTTCAAATCCTTGAAATGAGCAGAAATGGTTTTGGGAGGTTTTGTCCAATATTTTGATCATGACCATGTGTTGAAACTCATATATATGGAAAATATATGTCTATTGAGTCTCCCTAATTTTTCTCAATTTTTTTAAAGCTTTAAAATAATTTTAACCTATTAAAGACCATTTCTGGCCTTAAAAAAAGCATTTAAATCAAATAGGAAAATAACTTTTAAAATTATATTTTTGTTGTTTTTAGGTATCCTATATCTAATAGGAGTCAAACATATTTTTGGAAAGATTTTTACTGCCCTGAGTTAAGTACTTGCAGTACAAATCTTAATTCAGGGGTGTTTGGAAAACTAATTTTTGAAAATACTTTTTGGCCAAATTATTTTTGTAAGAAAATACTATATTGCTCTATACACATGGCATGATCATTGGTTCACAGTTTGGAGCAAGGAGATGAAGTATAGGAGTTGGAGGATTTATTTGATTTTTAGAGCACTTGCAAACAACAGACAAAATCCAAACAAGGCAAGGTCCAAAACACTCAAAAGTTTTTGTCAAACCACATTTTATCATGATTTATTAGCTTAAGTGTGGTGGCATGAAAATCAGGGTGTGACATTACACCCACAACCCCTACTACTATACACAGTGGACCAATTACTAGAGCTCGTGCATGGCAGTTAAATTACGAGGTACTTTCGTTTCTTTGTAACGGTTCTAATATTCATGAGAATATGATGCTGCCTAAATTGGATACATTTGTTTTGCCTACAAAGGAAGGGCCTAGCTTGGAGATGGATGAACATTGGAGAAAGAACAAGCATGGAGATGATGGCATCCGCAAGGGAAACAATAATGGAGTTTCAAGTGATGATTTCAGGACTTTGAAGCCACCGTAATGAGTGCATGAAGTCTTGGACGAAATATACTAGATGCCACTTCACAAATTTCGTCCAGAGGCTATTATAGGTGCTGCTTCACCTTATTATTGGGCCAGGCCCATGTAATTTCAAAATACATAAGTATAGGTTGTTTTTATAGTCCGTATGTGTGGGGAAACAAGAGATAGGGTTGGTTTCGGACCCCTCCTCCAAGGGCCACGAAATTTCCCCCTCTTCCTCCATATATACAGCCCTTAGGGCATCGTTTAGACTTTGGGTTTTGTTTAGATTAAAAGTTCACCATAGCTGCAACTTCGTGTACTTTGTTTGTGTTCATTGACCAGACCGAGGCGTCACAGAACCCCACCTTGATCAATAAAGCTTTCATCTTATATTCGCAATATCCTGATTGCAATCTTAGTTTCTTGCTTGTTCTTTGTTTGCTTGCAGGAAATATAACTTCGTGGTTAGGTTGATCGTGCTTCGGCGTGGTCAATAACCTCTCGGTTTTGGTTTAGCGATTGCGAAGGCGTGACGTCCTCGCATGTTTGTAGTCGGATCATGAAAGTCTACTCCTCCGAAACAATAATCACCATCTCATCAAAAGACGGGACAAGTTCGCCTCTATCAGAGTGCTAAGTACAACGACTCACGACCAAGCTCAACATCAACAAGCACCCCATGGTATTTAACATTGGAGAGCTTGTGTGGCTACACCTTCACAAGGACCGCTTCCCCAATGAACGCAAGTCCAAACTTCTACCACGAGCGGATGGACCCTTCAAGGTGCTTGAATGCTACAAAAACAATGCCTACAAGATCGACAACCCACAAGACAAGTACTCTGTGAGCGACATCTTCAATGTCAAAGATCTCTCTCCCTACCAAGGTGATGAAGATTTCGATCCGAGGTTGGATCTTTCCCAAGGGAGGGGAGATGCGGAGCATCCTATGGTCATCCCCATGGACCTACCATCATCTCACCAAGTGCCAAGAGGATCTATGACACGAGCACGGGCTAGAGCTCTCGAGACCGATGTGAATTCCTTCCTTAGTGATATCACATATGACCCACGAGACATGGCTACTGCCTAAGTCCGAAATGTTGTGCATGATTAGGTACCAAGAGGACCTTCCCGAAGATGCACGGGAAGATGGACAAGTCCCCAAGTTCACGGATGAAGAGAACCAACGGAAGGAGTCAAGAACAGCTCCAAGGACCCGGATATCTGGCCACGACCCCGGACATCCGACCCCTGGAGCATCACCCACAGCAGCCTCCCATCCGCCAAGAACCTACAGGCTCCGGACATCTGGCCACAGCCCGGACATCTCGCCAAGCCCGAAAATCGGGCCTAAGCCTGAAAATCCGGACACCTCTGATCCCGAAAGCAACAATGCCGACCCCTCCATCCCGGACATCCCCCCAGCCCAGATATCCGACCCCTCAGGAAGGCCCGGACATCTGGCCCGACGCCCGGACGTCCGGCCCCATTTGTCTGCGCATAGTAAAGGGCTGAGGCCTGGTACCCCTTCGCCCGCCTAGACTGTATATACTCCTCCTCCGCCCTCTTTCTATGGTTAGCAAACTAGTAGCTCATTGAGAAGCTTTGCTCTCCACTTGATCCCCTTCTCCTTAGGAGTTCACGACCTCACAGAGAAGACCCCTCAAGTGGATTCAGGACCCCTAACAGGAAGACCTCAAGACCTCCTCTCGGAGAAGAACGTGTTACCTATGTGATTGAGGACATCAATACAATTGTTACACCCACAGCCCCTGCTGCTATACATACTGGACCAATTACTAGAGCTCGTGCACGCCAACTAAATTACCAGGTACTTTCGTTTCTTGGTAATGATTCTAATGTTCATGAGAATATGATGCTGCCTAAATTGGATACATTTGTTTTGCTTACAAATGAAGGGCCTAGCTTGGAGAAGGATGAACATTGGAGCAAGAACAAGCATGGAGATGATGGCATGCGCAAGGGAAACAAGAACGGAGTTACAAGTGATGATTTCAGGACTTTGAAGCCACCATAATGGGTGCATGAAGCCTTGGACGAAATATACAAGATGCCACTTCATAAATTTCGTCCCGAGGCTATTTTAGGTGCTGCGTCACCTTATTATTGGGCCAGGCCCATGTAATTTCGAAATACATAAGTATAGGCTATTTTTAGAGTCCGTATGTGTGGGGAAACAAGAGATAGGGTTGATTTCGGACCCCTCCACCAAGGGCCACGAAATTCCCCCCCCTCTTCCTCCATATATACAGCCCTTAGGGCATCGTTTAGACTTTGGGTTTTGTTTAGATTAAAAGTTCGCCATAGCTGCAACTTCGCGTACTTCGTTTGTGTTCAACGACCAGACAAAGGCGTCACAGAACCCCACCTTGATCAATAAAGCTTTCATCTTATATTCGCAATATCCAGATTGCAATCTTAGTTTCTTGCTTGTTCTTCGTTTGCTCGCAGGAAACAGACCCTCGTGGTCAGGTTGATCGTGCTCCGGCGTGGTCAATAACCTCTCGGAGTTGGTTTAGCGATTGCTAAGGCGCGACGTCCTCGCACGTTCGTAGTCGGATCGTCAAAGTCGACTTCCACCAAAGCGATATCCATCATCTCATCGAAAGATCGGGACACCTCGCCTCTATCAAGTGGTATCAGATTTCCAGGTTGCTCGGTGAGATTTTACAGTTTTTCGTAGTTTAGATCGAGTCTGTTCTTCATACCTACAGTCCACGAAAAAGCCACAAAAAAAATTAGGGTTAGTTCATCATATCCGAACCAATCTGAGCCTTTGCATAATCTTTTTAGGGTTTTGCTTTGTTGAATTTGCGGTTGCATCGTCGTGTCTAGTTGCTGGTCTTAGAGTCTAGTCTTTTAGAGTTTCGAGTTCTGGTCATAAGTTGTCACGCCGCCGCCGCACCATCATCATCACCCCTGCCATCTACCACCACCGCTTATCCGCCACCGCTTCGAATCCGTATCCATATACCACCACAGCTGTCATATACCACCACCGCTGCCATCTACCACCATATATCCACCACCAATCCGAGTTCTTGTCATATTAGGTTTGTTTTCGAGATCCATCTAGATTCCGATTCGTGTTTCCTTGCCGGAGTAGGTTTCGGAAAAAAAAAGAGTCGGGTAGCCACGCTCCGTTTAGGCCCAAAATTTTTCGAAAACGCATTTTTCGAAAAAATTTCTGGCTATCCTATTTTTAGGTGTTTCTGAGTGTTTTGAGACAGGTGCCATTATAGGAAGTTTTTTTTGACCCGTTTCCAGTTTTTGGGTCCGGGCAGTCAAAAAAAAAATTGGTCAAAAAAATTTCGTGCCCATCCTGTCAGTTTGAGCTAAGAAGAGTTTTGAGACACTCGCCATTATAGTGATTTTTCGCAAAAAAAAAGCAGCGCAAAAAAAAGAGCACAAAAAAAAGAGCGAAAAAAAATTCCAGAGTGTGCTTTTCCCTTGTTTACGTGCCGCGCCGTGATTTTGTTAGTGTTCTAGGCTCGCGTCTCTAGCACAGTCTAGCCTAGGACCAGCACAGTACCGTCGTTGAGCGTTTATTCAACTTTGCATCTCTGAATTGATTATTGCTGACCCTTTTTGCTACCATATTATAAGCCTTCCCAGCTCCACATACATCTACGTCGTGCGTTTGACTCTCCCTGGTAATCGCTCTATCCAAGCTTTGAGAGTTTTTTGACTACAACGGTTGCCGATCACCGCCTGCTGCTGGGTAAGAACTGGTAAGAATTTGAGATTTGCTTGACGGATTTGTGACACCCACCACCACCACTTGTTCGTAGTCTGTAGGATCATATTCTTGTGTGTTTCTATTGCTGCTAACCATGCCAGGATCACAAGCCGACGAGATTGACTGGGAGAATTTATCGAACAAGGAGCTTCATGATAAGTTTCAGCAAATGATGACTGAACAGGTGCAAGATGTGCTGAACAATTTTGAAGAGGCCATGGAGAAGATCACTGGCTTTGAGAAGACGTTCGAAACAAAGCTCGATAACAAGTTTAATGAATTGCTCGCGCGTCTTCCACCACCACCACCCGCTGCAGCTAACGCACCTCTCCAACAACAACAACAACAACGACTACCTCCACGTCGCGAAGCAGACCTCCGCCGAGCAAGCCGTGTTCCTCTTGCGTTTGGCCAAACTGTTGGTGCTGCTGTTGATACTTCTGTGGCTCCTGCTGCTGATGCGGAGGAGGATGATTATGTGGGAGACTATGAGGATGAGGTTGATCAAAATCAACACTACGTGCAGCCACCTGTACCACCACCAGCAGGTCGACCTCAGGTATATATTCGTAATGGTAGGCCTGCACCACCACCTCAGGTACGAGATGATGTCCATATTCCTAAACTGAAATTGAATATTCCACCATTTGAGGGTAGATATGTTCCTGATATATATCTTACTTGGGAGTTAGAAACTGAACAACGATTTACATGTTTACAATATCCTGAGGAGAGACGAGTTGCTGCTGCGTTTGTGCTTTCACTAGTTTTGCATGTGTATGGTGGTCTGAACATTGTAGATTATATCCTATTCCAACTACTTGGGCTGCTTTGAAAACTGCTATGCGTACGCGTTGGGTTCCACCATATTATCAACGTGAATTGCTTCAAAAATTGCAGCGTTTAAGACAAGGGAAAAATTCTGTAGAAGAATATTATCAGGAATTACAAACTGGCATGATTAGATGTGGTATTGTTGAGGAGAATGAAGCTATGCTTGCACGTTTTCTGGGTGGATTAAATAGAGAGATTCAGACCATTCTAGACTATAAGGAGTATACTAATATCACTCGTTTATTCCATCTTGCTTGTAAAGCTGAACGTGAAGTGCAGGATCGACAAGCATTGGGGCGAACTAACTTTTCTGCAGGCCGACCTTCATCATGGACACCACGTGCATCTTCTACTTCAACTGCACCAGCACCTCCATCCGGTGCCACCTCCAGCCGTGATACAAGAAAACAGGCACAACCACCATTATCTGCCAAGAGCGCACCTGCGGGGCCTGCACAGCGTTCTTCTTCTTCCATGGCATCAACAGGGCACACAAGTGATATTATTTGTCGTCGTTGTAAGGGAGGAGGTCATTATGCGAGAGAATGCAAATCTCCGCGTGTGATGATTGCTACCGCGGATGGTGGATATGAGTCCGCTAGTGACTATGATGAGGAGACTTTGGCTCTTATTACACGTGAAGAACATGGTGGAGATGATTCTGATCATGAGACGCAATACATGGCTCCTGAAGACGCTGACAGGTATGAATGTTTAGTTGCTCAACGTGTTTTGAGTGTGCAGGTCACACAAGCTGAGCAAAATCAGAGGCACAATTTGTTCCATACCAAGGGAGTTGTGAAGGAACGTTCTGTGCGCGTCATCATAGACGGAGGGAGCTGCAACAACTTGGCTAGCATGGAGATGGTGGAGAAGCTTTCTCTCACCACAAGACCACATCCACATCCTTACTACATCCAATGGTTCAACAACAGCGGCAAGGTTAAGGTAACACGTACTGTTCGTGTGCATTTTAGTATCTCTACATATGCTGATTATGTTGATTGTGATGTGGTACCTATGCAAGCATGTTCCTTATTACTTGGTAGACCATGGCAATTTGATAAAAATTCTGTACACCATGGTAGAAACAATCACTATACTCTTGTTCATAAGGATAAAAATATTACTTTGCTTCCTATGACTCCTGATTCCATTTTGAAAGATGATATTAATAGAGCTAATAAAGCACAACAGGAGAAGAATAAGAGTGAAAATCAGATTGTGGCAAAAGAATTTGAGCAACAAATGAAGCCTAATAATAAACCATCTAGTGTTGCTTCTGAAATTAAATTGAAAAGTGCATGTTTATTTGCCACCAAATCTGATATTGATGAGCTAGATTTCAGCAAATCTGTTTGCTATGCTTTTGTGTGCAAAGAGGCATTATTTTCATTCGAGGACGTGCCTTCCTCTTTGCCTCCTGCTGTCACTAACATTTTGCAGGAGTTCGCTGACGTTTTTCCACAAGACGTGCCACCGGGATTACCGCCTATTCGAGGGATTGAGCATCAGATTGACTTAATTCCCGGTGCTTCACTGCCAAACCGTGCACCATACCGTACCAATCCAGAGGAGACGAAGGAGATTATGCGTCAAGTACAAGAGCTTCTCGACAAAGGTTATATACGCGAATCCCTTAGTCCTTGTGCTGTTCCTATTATTCTAGTGCCGAAAAAGGATGGTACATCACGTATGTGTGTTGATTGTAGAGGCATTAATAATATTACTATTCGTTATCGTCATCCTATTCCTAGGCTAGATGATATGCTTGATGAATTGAGTGGCTCTACAATATTCTCCAAAGTTGATTTGCGTAGTGGCTACCATCAAATTCGTATGAAATTGGGAGATGAATGGAAAACAGCATTTAAAACTAAGTTTGGATTATATGAGTGGTTAGTCATGCCTTTTGGGTTAACTAATGCACCTAGTACTTTCATGAGATTAATGAACGAAGTTTTACGTGCTTTCATTGGACGATTTGTGGTAGTTTACTTTGATGACATATTGATTTATAGCAGATCTTTGGAGGAACATTTGGAACATTTACGTGCTGTTTTTATTGCTCTACGTGATGCACGTTTGTTTGGTAACCTTGGGAAGTGCACCTTTTGCACCGACCGAGTATCTTTTCTTGGCTATGTTGTTACTCCACAGGGAATTGAAGTTGATAAAGCCAAGATTGAAGCTATTGAGAGTTGGCCGCAGCCCAAAACGGTCACACAAGTGAGGAGTTTTCTTGGCCTCGCTGGATTCTATAGGCGTTTTGTGAGAGATTTCAGCACCATTGCTGCACCTCTCAATGAGCTTACAAAGAAAGATGTGCCTTTTCTTTGGGGTACCGCACAGGAAGAAGCCTTCACGGTATTGAAAGATAAGTTGACACAT
Source organism: Triticum aestivum (assembly GCF_018294505.1). Lineage (NCBI taxonomy): Eukaryota > Viridiplantae > Streptophyta > Magnoliopsida > Poales > Poaceae > Triticum > Triticum aestivum. The sequence continues at coordinate 254,328,588 of NC_057803.1, forward strand.
GCTCCTTTACTCCAACTTCCTGATTTTAATAAGACTTTTGAGCTTGAATGTGATGCTAGTGGAATTGGATTAGGAGGTGTGTTATTACAAGATGGCAAACCTGTTGCATACTTTTCTGAAAAATTGAGTGGGCCTAGTCTGAATTATTCTACTTATGATAAAGAATTATATGCTCTTGTTCGGACTTTAGAAACATGGCAACATTATTTATGGCCCAAAGAATTTGTTATACATTCTGATCATGAATCATTGAAACATATTAAAAGTCAAGCTAAACTGAATCGTAGACATGCTAAATGGGTTGAATTCATTGAGACTTTCCCTTATGTCATTAAACACAAGAAGGGAAAAGAAAATGTTATTGCTGATGCTTTGTCTCGTCGCTATACTATGCTTTCACAACTTGACTTCAAAATATTTGGTTTGGAGACCATCAAAGATCAATATGTGCATGATGCTGATTTTAAAGATGTAATGCATAATTGTAAAGAAGGAAGAATGTGGAACAAGTTTGTTGTTAACGATGGATTTGTGTTTCGTGCTAACAAGCTATGCATTCCAGCTAGCTCCGTTCGTCTTTTGTTGTTGCAGGAGGCGCATGGAGGAGGATTAATGGGACACTTTGGCGTGAAGAAGACGGAGGACGTACTTGCTACACATTTCTTTTGGCCAAAGATGAGACGGGATGTTGAGCGTTTTATTGCTCGCTGCACTACATGTCAAAAAGCTAAGTCACGCCTCAATCCTCATGGTTTATATATGCCTTTGCCTGTACCTAGTGTTCCTTGGGAGGATATATCTATGGACTTTGTTTTAGGTTTACCTCGAACAAAGAAGGGGAGGGATAGCATATTTGTTGTCGTGGATAGATTCTCGAAAATGGCACACTTTATACCATGTCATAAAAGCGATGATGCTGTTAATGTTGCTGATTTGTTCTTTCGTGAAATTATTCGCTTGCATGGTGTGCCAAATACTATTGTTTCAGATCGTGATACTAAATTTCTTAGCCACTTTTGGAGATGTTTATGGGCTAAGTTGGGGACTAAACTGCTTTTTAGTACTACTTGTCACCCCCAAACTGATGGACAAACTGAAGTAGTCAATAGAACGTTGTCTACTATGCTTAGGGCTGTTTTGAAGAATAATAAGAAAATGTGGGAGGAATGCTTGCCTCATATTGAATTTGCTTATAATCGTTCATTGCATTCTACTACTAAGATGTGCCCTTTTGAAGTTGTGTATGGTTTCCTACCTCGTGCACCTATTGATTTGTTGCCTCTTCCATCTTCGGAGAAGGTTAATTTTGATGCTAAACAACGTGCTGAATTGATTTTAAAAATGCATGAGTTAACTAAGGAAAACATTGAGCGCATGAATGCTAAATATAAACTTGCTGGAGATAAGGGTAGAAAACATGTTGTGTTTGCACCTGGAGATCTTGTTTGGTTACATTTGCGTAAGGATAGATTTCCTGATTTGCGCAAATCAAAGTTAATGCCACGTGCTGATGGTCCCTTTAAGGTGTTAGAGAAAATAAATGATAATGCATATAAACTTGAGCTGCCTGCAGATTTTGGGGTTAGTCCCACTTTTAACATTGCAGATTTGAAGCCTTATTTGGGTGAGGAAGATGAACTTCCGTCGAGGACGACTTCATTTCAAGAAGGGGAGGATGATGAGGACATCAATACAATTGTTACACCCACAGCCCCTGCTGCTATACATACTGGACCAATTACTAGAGCTCGTGCACGCCAACTAAATTACCAGGTACTTTCGTTTCTTGGTAATGATTCTAATGTTCATGAGAATATGATGCTGCCTAAATTGGATACATTTGTTTTGCTTACAAATGAAGGGCCTAGCTTGGAGAAGGATGAACATTGGAGCAAGAACAAGCATGGAGATGATGGCATGCGCAAGGGAAACAAGAACGGAGTTACAAGTGATGATTTCAGGACTTTGAAGCCACCATAATGGGTGCATGAAGCCTTGGACGAAATATACAAGATGCCACTTCATAAATTTCGTCCCGAGGCTATTTTAGGTGCTGCGTCACCTTATTATTGGGCCAGGCCCATGTAATTTCGAAATACATAAGTATAGGCTATTTTTAGAGTCCGTATGTGTGGGGAAACAAGAGATAGGGTTGATTTCGGACCCCTCCACCAAGGGCCACGAAATTCCCCCCCTCTTCCTCCATATATACAGCCCTTAGGGCATCGTTTAGACTTTGGGTTTTGTTTAGATTAAAAGTTCGCCATAGCTGCAACTTCGCGTACTTCGTTTGTGTTCAACGACCAGACAAAGGCGTCACAGAACCCCACCTTGATCAATAAAGCTTTCATCTTATATTCGCAATATCCAGATTGCAATCTTAGTTTCTTGCTTGTTCTTCGTTTGCTCGCAGGAAACAGACCCTCGTGGTCAGGTTGATCGTGCTCCGGCGTGGTCAATAACCTCTCGGAGTTGGTTTAGCGATTGCTAAGGCGCGACGTCCTCGCACGTTCGTAGTCGGATCGTCAAAGTCGACTTCCACCAAAGCGATATCCATCATCTCATTGAAAGATCGGGAACCTCGCCTCTATCACTATGTATCATCCTTTGTTGGATTTAGATCTTGTATCTCTTTGTGTTTCGAGGATCTAGCATATGTGTGACCGAATCTTGTTGGTTTGAGTGATTCTCTCGTGTTTCCCCTCGTGATTTCTCCTCGTTTTCTTCATGTTCATTGCGGGAACCGCTCCTTTCGTGAAATATCAGCCGTCTAGGATTCTACCCTACATCAACTAAGAGATTCACGAATATAACCTTTGTCGAGCAGCTCGTGTACTTGACGCATAATATCCTTCGTCTCCTCTGGATTGGTATGGTATGGTGCACGGTTTGGCAGCGAAGCACGGGGAATTAAGTCAATCGGATGCTCAATCCCTCGAATAGGTAGTAATCCCGGTGGCACGTCTTGGGGAAAGACATCAGCGAACTCCTGCAAAATGTTACTGACAGCAGGAGGCAAATAGGAAGGTACATCATCGAAAGAAAATAATGCCACTTTACACACAAAAGCATAGCAAACAGATTTGCTGAAATCTAGATCATCAATATCAGATTTGGTGGCAAGTAAACATGCACTTTCAGTTTAATTTTAGAAGCAACACTAGATGGTTTATTATTAGGCTTCATTTGTTGCTCAAATTCTTTTGCCACAATTTGATTTTCACTCTTATTTTTCTCCTACTTTTCTTTATTAGCTCTATTAATATCATCTTTCAAAATGGAATCAGGAGTCATAGGAAGCAAAGTAGTATTTTTATCCTTATGAACAATAGTATACTTATTGTTTCTACCATGGTGTACATAATTTTTATCAAATTGCCATGGTCTACCAAGTAATAAGGAAGATGCTTGCATGGGTACCACATCACAATCAACATAATTAGCATATGTAGAGATACTAAAATGAACACGAACAGTACATGTTACCTTAACCTTGCCACTGCTGTTGAACCATTGGATGTAGTAAGGATGTGGATGTGGTCTTATGGTGAGAGATAGCTTCTCCACCACCTCTATGCTAGCCAAGTTGTTGCAGCTCCCTCCATCAATGATGATGCGAACATAAAGTTCCTTCACAACTCCCTTTGTATGGAACAAATTATGCCTCTAAGTTTGGTCAATTTGTGTGACCTGCACACTCAAAACACGTTGAGCAACTAAACATTCATACATGTCAGTGTCTTAAGGAGCCATGTATTGCGTCTCATGATCAGAATCATCTCCACCGTGGTCTTCACTTGTAATAAGGGCCAAAGTCTCCTCATCATAGTCACTAGCGGACTCATACCCACCATCCTCAATATCAATCATCACACACTTAGATGGGCATTCTCTTGCATAATGACCTCCACCCTTGCAACGAAAACAAATAATATCATGTGTTTGCCCTGTCGATGCCATGGATGAAGAAGAGCTCTGTGCGAAACCGGAAGGTGTACTCCTGGAAGATGGTGGTGGTGGTGCCTCTTTTCTTGTATCTCGGTTGGAATTGGCGACTGAAGTCAGTGCTGCTACAGTAGGACGTGTGGGAGTAGAAGATGCACGCGGTGTCCATGATGAAGGTCGACCTGCAGAAAAGTTAGTTCGCGACAATGCCTGTCGATCATGTACTTCACATTCAGCTTTGCAAGCAAGATGGAATAAACGAATATTATTATACTCCTTATACTCTAGAATGGTCTAAATCTCTTTACTTAATCTACCCATAAAATGTGCAAGCATAGCTTCATTATCCTCAACAATACCACATCTAATCATTCCAGTTTGTAATTCTTGGTAATATTCTTCTACCTAAATTTTTCGTCGTCTTAAATGCTGCAATTTTTGAAGTAATTCACGTTGATAATATGGTGGAAACCAACGAGTATGCATAGCAGTTTTCAAAGCAGCCCCAGCTGCTGGAATAGGATATAATCTAGAATGTTCAGACCACCAAACATATGCAAAACTAGTGAAAGCACAAACAACAGCAGGAACATGTCTCTCCTTAGGATATTGTAAACATGTAAAACGCCGTTTAGTTTCTAACTCCCAAGTAAGATATATATCTGGAACATATGTACCCTCAAATGGTGGAATATTCAATTTTAGTTTAGGAAGATGGTCATGATCTTGTCCCTCAGGTGGTGGTGCAGCCCTACCGTTGCGTTGATATGCATGAGGAAGACCTGGTGGTGGTGGTGCTGGTGGTTGAACGTAGTTCTGATTTTGATCAACCTCATCCTCGTAATGGCCCTCCACCGCTGTAGTAGCAGCAAGAGCTACAGAAGCATCAACAGTAGGTACAGCGACACCGGAAGATTGACCAGGCTTAAGGGGAATGTGCAGTGCTCGTCCCACTTGATTTGGAAGGCGATGATGTTGTTGTAGTTGCTATAGAGGTGCGACAAGTGCAGCGGGCGGTGGTTGTGGAAGACGCGCGAGCAATTCATTAAACTTGTTATCGAGCTTTGTTTCGAGTGCCTTCTCAATGCCATCTATCTTCTCCATGGCCTCTTCAAATATGTTTATCACATCTTCCACCTGGCCACACATCATTTGCTGAAATTTATCATGCAACTCCTTGTTCGTCATGTTCTCCCATTCAATCTCGTTGGCTGTGGTCCTGCCATGGTTAGCAACAATATAAACACACAAGAATATGATCCTACAAACTACTAGAAAGTGGCGGTGTGTAACAAATCCGTGAAGCAAATCTCAAATTCTTACCAGTTCTTCCAAGGTAGCAGGTGGTGATTGGCAATCATTGTAGCCAAAACACTCAAAGCATGGATAGAGCGATTACCAGGGATAGTTGAACGCATGACGTAGATGTATGTGGAGCTGGGAAGGCTTATAATATGGAAGCAAAAAGGGCCATCAATAATCAATTCAGAGATGCAAAGTTGAATAAACGCTCAAAGATGGTACTGTGCTGGTCCTAGGCTAGACCGTACTAGAGACACGAGCGTAGAACACCAACAAAATCACGGCGCGGCATGGGAACAAGGGAAAAGCACACTCTGGGAAATTTTTTCGCTCGTTTTTGCGCTCCTTTTTCTGCGAAAAATCACTATAGTGGCGAGTCTCTCAAAATTCTTCCCATGTCAAATTGACAGGATAAGCACGAAATTTTTTTGACTATTTTTTTTCGGAAATCAAGGCAGCTATGACCAAAAAGTGCGACAAAAAATCATTATGATGGCGAGTGTCTCAAAAGACTCAGAAAAGCCTAAAAACATGATAGGGAAAAATATTTTCGCCAGCCAAAATTTTGGCCTAAAAACTTCCCTAGAGTCTGCAGACTTTTTTTCCGAAACCTTCTCAGGCAAGGGAACATGAAACAGAAAATAGATGGATCTCAAAAACAAACCTAATATGAAAAGAACTCGGATTGGTGGTGGACATGTGGATGTATATGTGGACTTGGATTGGTGGTGGACAGGCGGATGTATATGTGAACTCAGATTGGTGGTGGACAGGCGGATGTATATGTGAACTCGAATTGGTGGTGGACAAGCGGATGTATATGGCAGCGGTAAGGAATATGTTGGTGATGGTGGTATATGGCAGGAGCGATGACGGTGGTGATAGAGGCAAAGGTGTCCCGTCTTTCGATGAGATGGTGGATTTCGCTTTGGTGGAAGTCGACTTTGACGATCCGACTACGAACGTGCGAGGACGTCGCGCCTTAGCAATCGCTAAACCAACTCCGAGAGGTTATTGACCACGCCGGAGCACGATCAACCTGACCACGAGGGTCTGTTTCCTGCGAGCAAACGAAGAACAAGCAAGAAACTAAGATTGCAATCTGGATATTGCGAATATAAGATGAAAGCTTTATTGATCAAGGTGGGGTTCTGTGACGCCTTTGTCTGGTCGTTGAACACAAACGAAGTACGCGAAGTTGCAGCTATGGCGAACTTTTAATCTAAACAAAACCCAAAGTCTAAACGATGCCCTAAGGGTTGTATATATGGAGGAAGAGGGGGGAATTTCGTGGCCCTTGGTGGAGGGGTCCGAAATCAACCCTATCTCTTGTTTCCCCACACATACGGACTCTAAAAATAGCCTATACTTATGTATTTCGAAATTACATGGGCCTGGCCCAATAATAAGGTGACGCAGCACCTATAATAGCCTCGGGACGAAATTTAGGAAGTGGCATCTTGTATATTTCGTCCAAGGCTTCATGCACCCATTATGGTGGCTTCAAAGTCCTGAAATCATCACTTGTAACTCCGTTCTTGTTCCCCTTGCGCACGCCATCATCTCCATGCTTGTTCTTGCTCCAATGTTCATCCTTCTCCAAGCTAGGCCCTTCATTTGTAAGCAAAACAAATGTATCCAATTTAGGAAGCATCATATTCTCATGAACATTAGAATCATTACCAAGAAACGAAAGTACCTGGTAATTTAGTTGGCGTGCACGAGCTCTAGTAATTGGTCCAGTATGTATAGCAGCAGGGGCTGTGGGTGTAACAATTGTATTGATGTCCTCATCATCCTCCCCTTCTTGAAATGAAGTCGTCCTCGACGGAAGTTCATCTTGCTCACCCAAATAAGGCTTCAAATCTGCAATGTTAAAAGTGGGACTAACCCCAAAATCTGCAGGCAGCTCAAGTTTATATGCATTATCATTTATTTTCTCTAACACCTTAAAGGGACCATCAGCACGTGGCATTAGCTTTGATTTGCGCAAATCAGGAAATCTATCCTTACGCAAATGTAACCAAACAAGATCTCCAGGTGCAAACACAACATGTTTTCTACCCTTGATAGAGGCAAAGGTGTCCCGTCTTTCGATGAGATGATGGATATCGCTTTGGTGGAAGTCGACTTTGACGATCCGACTACGAACGTGCGAGGACGTCGCGCCTTAGCAATCGCTAAACCAACTCCGAGAGGTTATTGACCACGCCGGAGCACGATCAACCTGACCACGAGGGTCTGTTTCCTGCGAGCAAACGAAGAACAAGCAAGAAACTGAGATTGCAATCTGGATATTGCGAATATAAGATGAAAGCTTTATTGATCAAGGTGGGGTTCTGTGACGCCTTTGTCTGGTCGTTGAACACAAACGAAGTACGCGAAGTTGCAGCTATGGCGAACTTTTAATCTAAACAAAACCCAAGGAAAAGCTACTAGATGGATCTACTTATATAGGAGCAAGGGGTGGCGGCCAAGGAGGTGGGAGGACGTCCCAAGGCAGCCTAAAACTAAATCTAGGTCGTACAAGGCCAATGGCCCCAAGTGGAGGTGATGTAACACCTTTGGACTTGTAGTTTGACTCGGATTCTGCTGCAGCATCAGATTGTTTCGTCCACAACTCAACGCTCCGGACGAATTTGAAGGTGATTGAACGTGACGTGAGAGAACTTTTTGGACAGCAAATAAACAACCAAATCTCGGGCCAAAAGTGACGTGAGAGAACTTTTTGGACAGCAAATAAACATCTCTTTCTTCCTTATCTTCATATGTGGATTGTACAAATGTCCCATACACCTGCAATTAGACAAAACACAAAAGTGTGTGAAGTATTTTTGTTCTGGATAACATAAATAGATTATTGAATAGTTTGCACTAGAAATCACCTGACAAATATGCATATATGCAATATTTTTGGTCATATCCAAGGTAGTCATGTCCTCATCATCCTCCCCTTCTTGAAAATAAAGCCGTCCTCGGCGTTGCTTAATCTGAAATGTGGCTAACAAAAGAGACAAGGTGTACATGTTGTATATGTATATGTCATCCATTTTTACTTCCCTTGATTTTTGCATATATGACACATGAATAGATGAGTAACTTGCATAGTTCATAAAATCTAAAGCCAAAAAATTAGCACAAGAAGTAGAAGGCATGAAAATATTGCAACTCAGTTTGCACATATAAGTGAAGCTCTTATTCATTTCAAAAGATTGACAATGTTCATCATTAAACCATCCCAACATTGGTGAATAAACCTTACTTGCATCAAATTTACATGCTACAACATGCTTAAATAAGCAAACATGCAATAAGTCATTCAACACAGAATCATCACCAAGATTAGAGGTCATATCAAAATGATTCAACATTGGTTCTTTTGCATCAATAGTTAATTCAATGGGTGCACTCAAAATTGTTGGTATTTCAGTTGTTTGATCACATGGCAAAGTCAAATTATCAACGTAGTCCTCTAAAATAGGTGGTGTGATCAAAGTAGTGGGTAGCTCATCAGATGGTGCATTCAAATTGACAAGGCATTCATCATTCTCATGTAGAGATGGAAGATCAGTACCTTTGTCATTACCTCTTATGATCAACTCAGATGATGTAGCCACTCTCGGGGGCGATATGTCACATGGTGGAGGTGATGTAGTCCTGACAACAACGGATGTGGTTGTCATAGTATGCCTAGTAGTTGAAGGGACAATCATATCAACTCTTGGAATGTGCACCGTGCGCTTGTTCTCCTCGTGGCCAACACGTCGTTTTATTTCCTGTTCAGCTTTGCAAGCAAGATGAAACAAATGGTCCATAGAATAACACTCTTCATGAATTAGTATCTCTTGAATATCACGGTTTAATCCTCCCCAAAATCTATCCATAAAATCATTTTCACTTTCTTCTAAAGAGGAATGCAACAAGGTAGTTTGTAAATCATCATAATATTTTGTTACAGTTTCACTACCTTGTTTTAAGTGTTGCAACTTCTTAATCATGTCACGAGTATAATAAGCAGGGACGAAAGTATGTCGCATGGCAAGTTTCAAATCATCCCAAGTAGTAGGTATATAATCAGGGTGTAACCGACAATATTCACTCCACCAAACCAAAGCATAACCAGTGAAAGAACCAACCGCAACCTTAACCTTTTTATGTTCATCGAAATTATGGGAAGCAAATATATTTTTTATGTCGAACTCCCATTCAATATATAAAGCAGGTTTAAAACGGCCATTAAATGGTGGTATAGATACATTAACCTGATCATGTGCATTTGGATGTTTGTGCACCTCTCGTGACGGTTGTGGTATTTGCAAAGTGGTGGCACGTCTCCCGCGATTGACAAAGCCCATGAATTGACTCTGGATCCTGTCATGATTAGTAGAACAAGAAACAAAAGACAAAAATAATGTTCCTATAACTACTAGGATGTGGTGGTAAAACGCTCACAGTAAAGCAAATATCAATGTCTTACAAGTTCTTACCATGCAGCAGACGGTGATCGGCAACCAGCGGTGTCAAGTAACTCCGAATATTGAGTAAAGCGATTGCCAGGGGAGCGTACGTATACACGGTGTAGAAATATGTGGAGCTAGGTTGGCTATATATGGTAGCAAAAGATTAGCAATAATCAATTCAAAGATGCAATGTTGAATAAACGCTCAACGACGGTACTGTGCTGGTCCTAGGCTAGACCGGACTAGAGACGCGAGCCTAGAACACTAATAAGGTCACGGCGTAGCACAACTAGCATCAATGAAGGATACTAAGTAGCTCTTGACAGCAAGATATAAGTGAAGATCACAACGGCAGTGAAGATAATGATGAAAAACAACTGCCAAGCAGGATATACAACAACTCTCTCTCCAACTTTCCTCTTGAAAAGTTTGAGACAATTTTCTGATAAATTCTTTCAAAGAATGCTACTAACTCAAGCTTTGCAATGCAAAAAGAATCACTCAATTCCGAGTTGATATGAGGAGTCAAAGAATTCTAAAACTGGCCTGAAAAATTGGAACAAGCTGTGTTCACGAACTTCGGAGGGCAAAAAGACCTATTTAGAAGCCGATTTTGAGGTGTCAAATATTGAACTAGTTTCTGCAACTATTTAGATGCGGCCCGTTGCTAGCTTCAATTTGAGTACTCACGGAGCCAAAACGGACTTCGTATGAGGAAGATACACCTATTTTACTGAACAGTGCGCAAAACAGATTCCAATCCGAATTCAGGTACGAGATTGATTCTAGATAGATCCAATTTTTTTTTCTTCTCTCTTTTTTTTCTCACCCTCTTTTTTCTTTTTCTTCTCTCTCTTTTTCTTTTTTTTCTTTCCTTTTTTTCTCTTTTTTTTCTCTATCTTTTTTTTCTTTTCAAGACAAACTAGATAAGATGCAGATTGGATCAGGCGAAGATGTGAATGACCTCAACTATGATTATGACAATGAACAGTGCGTAGCACGTGGTGGAAATTAATAGATGGGATGGTGGACAGCGGAAGGGATAATGATGCAGCGGCGGCGTGACTAATGTGAACAGAACTCGAAACTCTAAAGGAACTAGACGTTAAGACCAGCAACTGACACGACGATGCAACCGATAATTCAACTATGCAAGCAATGAATAGAAAATTGCAAAGGCTCAGACTGGCTTGGATAAAGGATGAACAGATCTAACTTTTTTTGTGTGGCTTTTTCTTGGACAATAGGTAAGAAAATAAATCTAATCTAGGAAAACTGGAAATTCTCACCGAGCAACCTGAAAACTGATACCACTTGATAGAGGCAAAGGTGTCCCGTCTTTCGATGAGATGATGGATATCGCTTTGGTGGAAGTCGACTTTGACGATCCGACTACGAACGTGCGAGGACGTCGCGCCTTAGCAATCGCTAAACCAACTCCGAGAGGTTATTGACCACGCCGGAGCACGATCAACCTGACCACGAGGGTCTGTTTCCTGCGAGCAAACGAAGAACAAGCAAGAAACTGAGATTGCAATCTGGATATTGCGAATATAAGATGAAAGCTTTATTGATCAAGGTGGGGTTCTGTGACGCCTTGGTCTGGTCGTTGAACACAAACGAAGTACGCGAAGTTGCAGCTATGGCGAACTTTTAATCTAAACAAACCCAAGGAAAAGCTACTAGATGGATCTACTTATATAGGAGCAAGGGGTGGCGGCCAAGGAGGTGGGAGGACGTCCCAAGGCAGCCTAAAACTAAATCTAGGTCGTACAAGGCCAATGGGCCCAAGTGGAGGTGATGTAACACCTTTGGACTTGTAGTTTGACTCGGATTCTGCTGCAGCATCAGATTGTTTCGTCCACAACTCAACGCTCCGGACGAATTTGAAGGTGATTCCAATTGGGTTGGAAAGTGCACGAAATCTAGTTTCCAACAAAAAAAGAATCACCCAATTCGGAGTCCGTATGAAAAACTTGTGTGCGTTTTGAGTCAGGTGTGTCTGTGCAGTCCGAATCTGAATCCAGAACGTGAGAGACTTGGACTCTATCTTCTCTTGGGCCAAAAGTGACGTGAGAGAACTTTTTGGACAGCAAATAAACATCTCTTTCTTCCTTATCTTCATATGTGGATTGTACAAATGTCCCATACACCTGCAATTAGACAAAACACAAAAGTGTGTGAAGTATTTTTGTTCTGGATAACATAAATAGATTATTGAATAGTTTGCACTAGAAATCACCTGACAAATATGCATATATGCAATATTTTTGGTCATATCCAAGGTAGTCATGTCCTCATCAACCCTTATCTCCAGCAAGTTTATATTTAGCATTCATACGCTCAATGTTTTCCTTAGTTAACTCATGCATTTTTAAAATCAATTCAGCACGTTGTTTTAGCATCAAATTAACCTTCTCCGAAGATGGAAGAGGCAACAAATCAATAGGTGCACGAGGTAGGAAACCATACACAACTTCAAAGGGCACATCTTAGTAGTAGAATGCAATGAACGATTATAAGCAAATTCAATATGAGGCAAGCATTCCTCCCACATTTTCTTATTATTCTTCAAAACAGCCCTAAGCATAGTAGACAACGTTCTATTGACTACTTCAGTTTGTCCATCAGTTTGGGGGTGACAAGTAGTACTAAAAAGCAGTTTAGTCCCCAACTTAGCCCATAAACATCTCCAAAAGTGGCTAAGAAATTTACTATCACGATCTGAAACAATAGTATTTGGCACACCATGCAAGCGAATAATTTCACGAAAGAACAAATCAGGAACATTAACAGCATCATCGCTTTTATGACATGGTATAAAGTGTGCCATTTTCGAGAATCTATCCACGACAACAAATATGCTATCCCTCCCCTTCTTTGTTCGAGGTAAACCTAAAACAAAGTCCATAGATATATCCTCCCAAGGAACACTAGGTACAGGCAAAGGCATATATAAACCATGAGGATTGAGTCGTGACTTAGCTTTTTGACATGTAGTGCAGCGAGCAATAAAACGCTCAACATCCCGTCTCATCTTTGGCCAAAAGAAATGTGTAGCAAGTACGTCCTCCGTCTTCTTCACGCCAAAGTGTCACATTAATCCTCCTCCATGCGCCTCCTGCAACAACAAAAGACGAACGGAGCTAGCTGGAATGCATAGCTTGTTAGCACGAAACACAAATCCATCGTTAACAACAAACTTATTCCACATTCTTCCTTCTTTACAATTCTGCATTACATCTTTAAAATCAGCATCATGCACATATTGATCTTTGATGGTCTCCAAACCAAATATTTTGAAGTCAAGTTGTGAAAGCATAGTATAGCGACGAGACAATGCATCAGTAATAACATTTTCTTTTCCCTTCTTGTGTTTAATGACATAAGGAAAGTCTCAATGAATTCAACCCATTTAGCATGTCTACAATTCAGTTTAGCTTGACTTTTAATATGTTTCAAAGATTCATGATCAGAATGTATAACAAATTCTTTGGGCCATAAATAATGTTGCCATGTTTCTAAAGTCCCAACAAAGCATATAATTCTTTATCATAAGTAGAATAATTCAGACTAGGCCCACTCAATTTTTCAGAAAAGTATGCAACAGGTTTGCCATCTTGTAATAACACACCTCCTAATCCAATTCCACTAGCATCACATTCAAGCTCAAAAGTCTTATTAAAATCAGGAAGTTGGAGTAAAGGAGCATGTGTCAACTTATCTTTCAATACCGTGAAGGCTTCTTCCTGTGCGGTACCCCAAACAAAATGATGCAGAGCATCCTTCCATCATCCCCATGGACTCTACAACAACACATCAAGCACCACGTGGACCCATGACAAGAGCTAGAGCACGTGCAATGGAAACCGAGGTGAACTCCTTCCTACTTGACATGCATAAGGGCACAAATGGTACTTGGTTGTTGCCTTGATAAAATACTCTATGCCCTCATTAGGTACGAGGAGGAACAACACCAAGAGCTTAGGAGCATCCCCAAGGAGGAGGAGGAAGACCACCCCAAGGCCACGGGGAGCAAGACGGAGCGCGACAGCAGCAACACTGGAAGTCCCAGGTGACCCCATGCGCATGGGCCCCGAGACCCCGTGCCCACGGACTATCCAGGAAGTTGGCGCTGGGGCAACCCATGCACACGGGCGTGTACCGTGCCCACGGGCCCAACTAACCCTGTGTACACGGGCTCTCTAGGATGGACGGCTGTGATCACCTGTTGGAGCTCCTCTTCATCCACTTCGACCCCAATCCTATATATTCCGTACCCAGGGTTATGTTTAGGGTTAGAAAAGTATTAGATGAGATATTTGTGAGCTTTGCTCCTTCTACCTTCCCTCTTGTGGATCCAAAACCCCTTTAGGGAAGAATCCTTGTGGATTTCAAAACCATCCATAAGGAGAGGACTACCTTCAAGTCCTCATCTCTTAGGAGTGAGAAGAACTCTACTATTGTATCTTTCCTTTGATTCTGTTTGTGAACTTGTGGATCTTGTGTTGCTACTCTAGTGGATGTTTAATTGGGTATTGTTGGAGTGATTTTCCTCTTTATGTTATTGGTGTTCATCTCCCTTTTCCCCCTCCAGGTGTGAAAAGATCCATCTTAGGGTTTCACCCTACAACATCTTGGTATCATGAGCAAAGTTGATTCACATCTTGGAGTCCCTCCTCTACTTCCTAGCTTGATTTTATTGTTTTTCGTCCTAATCCGACAATCCCCACAAAATAGCCCAATTTTTTTCTTGCAATTTGTTGATCTTGTGAGATTTGGTTGTTTTGATCCACAAATTTGGTGTTTGGCAAGTGGATCAACCCCATACCACCTTCCCCACCTTTCAACCCATCAAATTTGGCCTCAAATTGGGAAATACCCCACGAATCCAGAGCAGTTTGGCCGCTCACAGAGGGCCCCGTGCACATGGGACCCCGTCCACACGGGCCTCACTTACTCCGTGCGCATGGACCTTCCAGAGCACTTCGGCCATGTTCGGTTTTCCATCATTTTGACACCCCACCACCACTTGTGTTCTTCCGCAATGTTTCTCGTGGTTGTTTGAGTTTTGCGTTGCGGTTTCTCTCGTGTCCTAAGGTGTTTCGGCTACTTAGGCGTGATTTGACGTCATCATCACCCGTCACTCATCATAGACTCGGACTCCCCATCGGACTTCGACCATTCCGTTGACATATCAACCGTAAGCAAGCATGGTAACCTCGACGACTCCTTTGTGCTATCCTTGCCATTACCTTGATAGCTTCGAGCAGCTTTTGCGTACCTTACCCATCGAGACTAGCTTGTTGAGTATTGTCGAGCCACGCCTTAGTGCACCATTAGTGTTACGTCCCTCCCATGCATATACTACTTGTTATTCCGCATTGTGGCTCATATATGAAGCATTGTGGCATAGTAAAAAAAGCTTTTAAGCAAAAGAGAAGAGAAGCAAGAGCTTGTGAGAAATAGCATTAGCCACTTTACCTAGTTCATCATCTTGGTTCATGATGAGGACATCAATACAATTGTTACACCCACAGCCCCTGCTGCTATACATACTGGACCAATTACTAGA
>NC_057803.1:254345141-254346643 GCF_018294505.1 Triticum aestivum
ATAGGCTATTTTTAGAGTCCGTATGTGTGGGGAAACAAGAGATAGGGTTGATTTCGGACCCCTCCACCAAGGGCCACGAAATTCCCCCCCTCTTCCTCCATATATACAGCCCTTAGGGCATCGTTTAGACTTTGGGTTTTGTTTAGATTAAAAGTTCGCCATAGCTGCAACTTCGCGTACTTCGTTTGTGTTCAACAACCAGACAAAGGCGTCACAGAACCCCACCTTGATCAATAAAGCTTTCATCTTATATTCGCAATATCCAGATTGCAATCTTAGTTTCTTGCTTGTTCTTCGTTTGCTCGCAGGAAACAGACCTTCGTGGTCAGGTTGATCGTGCTCCGGCGTGGTCAATAACCTCTCGGAGTTGGTTTAGCGATTGCTAAGGCGCGACGTCCTCGCACGTTCGTAGTCGGATCGTCAAAGTCGACTTCCACCAAAGCGAAATCCACGATCTCATCGAAAGACGGGACACCTTTGCCTCTATCACATTGCAAGGCGGATTCCTTCTCCGAATACATCATAGAAGAATTTGAATACGAGGATAGTGTCCAACCGTGCAAAATAAGTTCCACATACCGCCGTAGAGAGAATAATATTTTTGAAAATCCAATTTGCTGACTTGTTTTGTCAGCATGCCGTTATGTCATGGCCCGGTGATTATTCGAACCGTTTTTCTTCAACCAGCTCCACACATAACGCGAGGCAGTTTCTTGACACGTCTTGTCAAAGCAGAGACCGTGTTCCCCCAATTACGGGATCCTCATTAATGCGGTCGTGGGTAACCCAACCATGTCTAGGACTCCTAGATTATAGGCAAGTCCTAAACGGCTACGGAGAGGACGCTTGCTATTCACCCTCTTTATAAAGGGACAAGGTTTTCGCTTTTTTCCCTCTCGTGCTCAATCGAACCCTTCCCCCGCCTCGAGTTCTAACACCCAAAGCCCATGTTAGGTGCTCCGGATCTTCAATCATGTCCGGATCCATCCTTCAAGGCTGATGGATGCCCTCCTCCTTTATGGAAGAGGTCATCAAGAAGTTGAGGGAGGCCAGATACCTGACCACTGAGGTTTCGCATCGGCTGCCTGCTCGAGGGCAGGTCGTCCCTACTCCCGAACCCAACGAGAACGTCGTGTTCGTCTCCCACTTCCTCCGAGGCCTAGGACTCACTCTGGATCCCTTCGTCAGGGGTTTGATGTTCTATTATGGGCTAGATTTCCACGATCTAGCTCCGGACTCCTTTCTCCACATCTCGACATTTATTGTTGTGTGTGAGGCCTTCCTTCGCATTACCCCTCACTTCGGCCTATGGCTCAAGACCTTTGAAGTGAAGCCGAAGATGATCGAGGGGCAACATGCAGCGTGCAGAGGTGCATCAATAGGCAAGATGGCAGGAGCTCCATGGCCGAAACGTTCCTTTCTAGAGGTGTCCGAATTATGGCAACGGGAGTGGTTTTACGTCACGGCTCCCAGAAGTGCCAAGTGGGCGGCTGCACCCGCTT